>NC_136960.1:16299731-16339731 GCF_032717465.1 Coenobita brevimanus | reverse complement strand
ACTTCTTTGTTAACAGCCATTTGATATCTGCTGGGATGTGATGCTGCCTCCAGTCTCTTAATTGCTTACAACTCATCCGGCAGTATTGACTTTGGTGGGGACAGACTGACGTTGCTTAAATTTACCCAACCTCGTAAGCAGAAGTAAACACACACGGTATATACTCAAGTCTGATTATAAAGCACTTGCGTAAAACTTTGTCGATACCCACTTCGAGCCTAGTTTAACCTTCAGATTCTTGTATGCTAATCTTAAGAGCATGTAGTAATCAATCTTGATAGGGACAGATAAATATTGCTTAAATTAAACTCTTAATATAACACTGAAAATACATATGGGATTTACTCTTAGGTTTCGGGATGGGTATAAGTGCCTGGAAACGAGGTTATGGAGTGGCTAATGGCTGAAGATTGTGACTCTGGTGGTGTATTTGTGAAACTACGTAGGGAATGGAAAGGTATACTGAGTTCAAGGAGAGAGAGAAAGAGAGAGAGAGAGAGAGAGAGAGAGAGAGAGAGAAACACACACACACACACACACACACACACACACACACACACACACACACACACACACATCCATTGTCTCCACCAGGCCATTATCACACCTCAGGATTATAGGGCAAACCTGTCTGGCTTTCCTACTGTGCCAGTATCTCAACTGGCACATCTGGTTTTCTTAGTTCCATTGGTTTGTCTTTGTTGTTCATCCTGCCTTCTCTTTTTCTCTCCGTTCTCCCTCTTCTCTCGTCCTTTCTATTCTCCTTTCTTGTCTGTGTCTATTTCTCATCTTTTTTCTTCTCTCATTCCGTAACAATTCTTTGATCCTTTCATTTCATTCTTCTATCTCTCTCCCTATCCCTCTCTTCCTTTCTTTTCCCCCCGTCTCTGCAGCTTCTCTTCTCTTCTCTTTCTTTTTCCTCTCGGTTCTATCAACCTCATCCTCTCCTTTTCCCTCTTTCCTACGCCTTCCATTTCCGCTTTCCCTTCTGCCCTTCTTCCTTGTCCCCTTCACTTTTGTCCATCCTGTCCCATTTCCTTTCCCCTCTTTCTCTTCTCTCACTTTAAGCTACACGTCAACAGATCCCCTTCCCCACCTTGTTTGTACATGTTTCTTTTCATCGTCTGAAAGGCTAATAAATTCCCCAATCTGATTACACTGTCGCCACTGATCAGCTCCTGGTTTCTTTCAGCGTACCTTACTTATTTATTTTTTATTTTTTAGTTCAGAAATCTCAGTAATTCACTGATACCCCGACCCGATTGCGTTGCCCAGGTGAGATGGAAACAGTATCTCTGGCTTGTGTTTCTGTCGCATTATATCACTTTTTTTAGTTACCTTCCGTGGGTATACTGTATTTATGGGTTTTGAGGCGGTGGTTGGAGGCTGCAGGCATGGCCCAACCCAACTACTTTCGGGAGTCGTATAGTTTGTGTCGATCCGGGGCGCAGTGGTAATTTTTAGCTGTATGTTACACCAGGCCATACTACACCAGCTATTGCACATTCTCTGCATCATCATCATCATCATCAGTCGCTTGTTGCACTAGACTTTACCACACGAAGTACTGCGCTCTGTTTTCCTACCTCAACACAGCAGCATCATTATCATTGTCGTCATTATTTTCATATCAATCATCATTGTCTATAATTTCAACAATACACTGGCCGGATCTCTAACACCCTTAGTCTCGCTCCGTTTGCTCTTGACTTGCCTTTCATTTGTTCCTTAATTTGTGATCTGTAATTGCTTATGTCTGCAAATGTTGATCTTGAACGGGCCTTTGATAGAGCTAATCCAGATTTAATACTGAGCTAGCATACATGACACATGGGACACTTTTTCGAATTGTACAGGACTACTTAACTGACAGACACAGCTGTGTATACTTTGAAGGGGTGTACTCAAGATGGGAGAAAATGCATCTAGGTACACCACAAGGAGGAGTCCTCTCACCAACCCTCTTTAACATCATTATGAATACAATCGGAAAGATAAACATCAAGGGAGCTACCGTCACTATATACGCTGATGACAGTCATACAGGCCAACACCCATACCCTGATCACAAGAGCTCTTAAGGAGTTCTCTAGAACATGTAATAGTATAGGACTGATAATAGCACAAGAGAAGACCAAAGTACTACACATGAGGAGAAAGAACATGGGGAAAAGTTAGAATACAAGGAAAAATCCTTGAGGAAGTTGGAACCTATCAGTACATGGATATACTACTAGGTAAGACCAACCAGCACAGTGATATAATAAGTAGGATATCGCAGAAAATAAAGCCAAGATTAGCACTTCTTAAAAAGGTTACTACAGGCAGTGTTGGGTCCACAGTACTACTTGTAAGACAATTGTACGTCACCATGGTAAGATCAGTCATAGACTACAGTGCCAGTTCTCTCCTCCCACTCACTAAGACCAGCGTCAGACGACTTGAAGTCACCCAGAACAAAGCCATAAGAGCTACATTGGGTTCCCCCATGTCGGCTAGACGAGAATAAATCAGGTTAGAGGCGGGATTCACAACGATCGAAAAAGAGTAGTCAGTATAGCCACCACATAGATCATCAACTCACTTAACACAAAGGATGATGATGATGATAATACATTTTATAATGCAGTATTTCACTCAAGCAGAGTACACTCAAATATTAAGTGGATTAGGGCAGTTAAGACACCGTTTGGTGAATCTAACGTCCATGACTATATTGATAACCGGCGGTACAGTGTAACACCCCTCCCATCATGGCAAATCCCTGAATTAAGCTTCTCCCTAAAGAATCTCTAGCACAAGGAAGCTGATATGCCTGCCCCTGTCCTCAGGCAGGATTTCCTACACATACTCAGTAGCCTTCCAGGGAGTTCTACGATCTACTACACCGACGGGTCCCTCTTGGAAGATAGAAGAGCAGGCTCAGGGATCGTATGATATGGAGAGAAGCAAGAAGAGGCTGGAGCAATATCGATGCGTCTCAGTGACGGGAGCTCAGTCACACAGTGTGAGATGAAGACGTTACTATAGCGTCTGACAGTCTCGGAGCACTACAGGCTCTGCACGCAAAATCACCTGAGCAGCAACTACTGGTTGACAGAATACGGGTACAGATATATAAGTAGAGAAAAATTGTAAATCAGTTGATTTCATATTGGCACCTTCTCACTGTGGTATGGAAGGAAATGAACATGCAGTCGCTCTAGCGAAAGAAGAGGCACTAACGGGTAGTGTGGACTATAAACTCACTCTACCTGTAAGTGGGATCCAAGCTAAAATAGGCTTTAGTGTCATACAACAGTACAGCCAGCACCTAGAGGTGATAAGAAATGCTCACGAAACGTTCAGAAATTATGTATCAATATCAAAGTACATGGCACCTGATTATGTTAATGTTGGCTAACTACCAGAAGGCAGCAAACAACCTATAGTAGAGTCAGAATGCTGTATAGATATCTCTGGGAAGTAAGTCAGTCAAGTAATAATATAAGAAACCGCAGAGTATGTGGAGAGAACGGAAAGCACAACCTAGAACATTACATTGTTGTGTCCAAATGTTTAACCATATAGAGATTTATGTTCCTCAAATAACAGAGATGATTTATTGGTACACTTTCTTCAGTCCTCTATCCTTTAAAAGGTGATCAATGAATTCCCGGGTTTTGCTTGTGCAGTGCAACACAATTCATGTATGTCTCCCCATCACCTCTGTTTTTATACCTGTCTTTCTCACGGGGTCAGCCTACTTCATTTCTTATTCAGACTTCAATATTAACCACAATTTAGTTTTTATAAAATAAATTTAGGCCTATGGAAATAAGTTGACTAGTATTGGTACATTTATTATTTCCAGCTAAAAATGTGTCTACAGATGGCTAACACATTCCTATCCATGTCACTATGACTGATGTTACCAAAGTTTCAGGTTCCCGATACTGATACCTGCAACTATCTGTCATTGCTATATATGTGTTATAGCCTATATGATATGCCAGTGCAAGTCAGCTATTACTAAATCTCTATATATGTCTATTTTTACTTTGTATTGTGTTGTAAGTACTGCTGTAAAATGTATTATGTGCACAGACATGCACACCAAATTTATACCCATATGATGGCATATTATGCACTGCCTCAAGAAAGATCACATCCTTGTTAACAGCATATTTTCAGTTAATATTCGTATTACACTGATACTTATTCTGATTCCAATGTGTCTGCCAGTTTGATATCATTGTACCTATTAGCTATGCAGATTACTATGTATTGTATTAGTATGAAAGTATATACCTAATACATCTCTCTCTCTCTCTCTCTCTCTCTCTCTCTCTCTCTCAACTTCTTTTGCCTCTCTCCATTATTACAATCTGACCCTCCCGCAATGTGATACTGTATATTATGTGTGTGTGTGTGTGTGTGTGTGTGTGTGTGTGTGTGTGTGTGTGTGTGTGTGTGTGTGTGTGTGTGTATAACCAACAGAATTAATCATAATGCACTCCATTCATACCACCCTACGTGTGTGTTACCAGGAGGTGGGGCACTAAAACCTTATCAAATGTATAATGCATTGCTTCACTCCATCAAGGCAATCCACCCAACGTATGTGTTACTAGGGGGTGGGCCATTTGTGTATATATAAATTTTTTTACTATGTAAATTTTACAAAATAAAAATTGTAAATGCATCCGTGAATGCCGCATCCTTCAGAGGTCAAGCTCATGGACAGATAATGGTGAGCTCGTCAGCCAGGATGAAGGGGTCAGGCTTAAGGACAAGATGATGACAAGTGATGTCAACACCTAGAAGGATCAAGGACGAGGTGATGGCAAGTGATGTCAGTTAGGTTGCTGGGGCCAGGCTCAACGACGAGATAATAACGATCGTTGGTTGTCAGTATACAGGGGCAATTCACCCCTTACAGGTCACGGATGTCTTAATTCATTACAGAAACCAAGAATCCATTACATTTAGTTTTCTCTTTGAACTGTATGGGTTATTGTCACGAATTTGCGCAAGTGTATTCATACAAATTCGTGATATTGTACTTTAGTGAGAAAACCACAAACTCGAGTGGAATTCCCACTGGGCATCACTCAGTTCAACCGTCCTCGTATTCACTTCGATCGGGATGGTTTTCAGAACATTTGTCACTGTTTCACAAGTGACCATTCTTACCCACGACATTAGTGCTTTCACTGAGTGATTTACTGTGAGCCTATATTGTTCGCCCTCTTTCCGTTGACCGTTGAGTTAGGCCACACCTACATCCGGCAAACACGGCCAGCCCCTACCTCTTTTCCCCGTTTGAATTTAGTCAGCTTTGAGTCGCCTCGAGGATAGGACCGTTTGTGCCCAGCGTAGAGCAGCGCCTCCATTGTACAGCGAGTTCCTGAATCTCCACCTAGACGGTGAATTGGCGAAGTGGGCTCAGCGAATAGCAGCGTTTTGATGTTCATCACAGGCGCCCAGACTACTCGTTCGGCTCCCCTTCACTGACCAGTATTTCTGTTCGTTTTTTTTCTAGGCTTATGTCTGATTAGCTTTTGAATGAGCGAGTGAGTGTATTCTCATGAATTCATTTTGAGATTCATGTAACGTAAATTTATTTTATTGTAATCAATAAATTTACAGTTCTTTTCCTTGAGCTTAATGTAATTAGACGCGCGCTTTATTTCTCCACATTAAGCTTATTTTAGTTGCCGCTCCTAGTTTGCACAAACTCTTTACAATATTCATAACTGGTACTTAGGCCAATTCTTTTGTATCAAATTTAAATCCGTTGTGCCTGCCAGGAGTTAAGCACCTGCAAGAACCTGTTTATTATTATTAGCAGTAGTTATTGACTGTCAGGGGTGGAGTCACTTTCTCGAGAGGCTAACAGTACTACAAACAGCACTCGTGAGTAATTAGTCTCTGCTGTGTACTGTTAAGAAAGTTTATAAATTCTCGTTTTTAGAGAATCGGCGAAGTAAGCCGTATAAAGTAAAACTTACTGCTTGATTTTCACAAGTCAGTTCCTTGTCTCTATTTTTAAGTAACATCTAGCATTCTTAATTCATAATTTCACATCCCCCCATGACAGTTATAGACAGCCTTCATTCAAATCTTCACTACAAGGGTGTTTTCAAAGGGAGAAAATAATAAAATGGTAGCAGAGCAATAAAATAAAAATTATATATACTCTACCTGAAAGGGATTCCCATCACGGGGAAGAACATCACACTCCCGCTTCCCGAAATACGCTTAGATATATTTCATATTTTATCAGTGAGCTCTAAGGTTAACAATTGGTAGGCTATTAACACGGCTGCGTGAGTACTGGAGTCATAATAAAATGTCCTACGATGCCATCCCTCGTAGAGTTCAAAAAGTTTCTCTAAATTCATGAGTTACTTAAAGTCTTTCTCTCTCTCTCTCTCTCTCTCTCTCATATATATATATATATATATATATATATATATATATATATATATATATATATATATATATATATATATATATATATATATATATGTGTGTGTGTGTGTGTGTGTGTGTGTGTGTGTGTGTGTGTGTGTCTCCCCTCCCCTCTGTCTCCCACGACCCCTCGTCAATTACTGTATTTAATTCAGAAGTAATTTATAGAGGAGGGGAGTGCAGAGGCTGAGGTCACTGAACACACACACACACACACACACACACACACACACACACACACACACACACACACACACACACACATGCAAGAATTAACCGATAACTCTCATCCGTTTATGTATGCAATAGGTCACCTCTGGACCTGCCTTCTTCAGTCTGTATTTCCTTCTGCCAATAACCTCCAGTCTTGTAAATGCAATGTACCCAGGCATTTCAGATGACCAAACCTTGAATTAAGGTCCCTTTTGTTCGTTTTTCCTAGAGAGAAAAAAAGTTCTTTCCAGTCTCTAGTTTTATATTTTTTCTTCTTTGCATAAAAAAGTTATCCTTCCAGTTTCTAATCTCAGGTTGTTTCTTCTTTCCATAAAAGAGTACTCTGCATTCTGTGAGACCAAGATATTCAGGATCTACAGCACAACATCTCGGCATAAATTTCTTTTAGTGTCAGCTCAGTTCATGACCCCCACCCACCATCACCATTAGGCAGAATAGACACTCCCTCCACCTCCACCCTCGCCACCCCTACCCAGTCACACTCCACCCACCACTACGACTATCAGGCAGAATAGGCGCTCTAACTCCACCCTTTTCACTCGACCATGTTATACACCACTCCCAACACTCTTTCCACCTCCACTTGCTGGCCACTCTACTTAGTTATACTCCATTTCTTCCCTCTCCACGACTACCATCACCATTACCACCAGGCAGAACAGACACACCTTCCTTCTCCATCTTGGCCACTCCACTCACCACCACCACTCTCAGGAAATGGCACTCTTTTCCCTTCCATCCTCACCATTCCACCCATTCAAACTCCACCTCATTCTACTCCACCCTCCGCCTCTATACGCAGTCTCACCTCTCCCATTCCCCTCTCACACTTGCTTCCTTGTATAATTCCTTCGTCCTCACTTTATATAATTCCTTTCGTCCTCACTTTGTATAACTCCTTAGTACACCCACACTTGAAGTATTGCTTTCAGTTTTGGTCACCGTATTATAAAAAGGACATGGAAAAGCTTGATAGAGTGCAGCGAAGGATGACAAAGATGATACCTAGACTGAGAAATAAACCGTACGAGGAACGTTTAGAAGCCCTGAATCTATTTACCCTAACTAAACGGAGGTTACGAGGAGATCTAATTAAAGTATTCAAAATATTCAAAGGACATGGTAACATGGCTGTCGATAAATACTTCACTGTTGATCACTCGAATTATACTTTAGGCAATGGGCATAAAATAATTGGCAAACGATTCCAGTCGCGTGAAGTCAAGCATTTCTTCTTTATTAGAGTCGTAAATATATGGAATAAATTGCCCTCCAATGTAGTAAATTGTAATTTAGTACTGATCTTTAAAGGTCGCCTGGATAAGTACTTGTCGTCTAACCCCCAGCTTAATATGTTTACTCCTGAATAAAACACTTGTATATTTATAATTTATTTTATTTTTTTATTTTATTTTTTTCGAGATTGGATCAATTTATTAAATGCAAATATAGTATATGAACAGACAAGGATATGCACAGAAAGCCCTGAGTTAACGGTCACTACACATACTTTCGACCTGTGATGGGATGAAGATCACTGAGGGTCACTGTTGGTTAAGTGACCACCATCGGGATTTTTTATTAATGTACCAGGGGTCACTGCTTCAGGAGGTGACTTGTGTGCTTGTCCCGCATGGGAAAGTTCCTAGTATCAGTGGAATGAATGGAGCTGGGGCCTGATTGACTGCTGCCTACTTTAATAATGCCAGGCAAGGCTGCCACACCACCACTGAACATCCACACTGGGCACAGTGCAATTTTCACGCTGTGTCTGCAGATGCTCTGTTAACTCGACGTATCCGTACATAGTGTCATGCATTATTTATTTATTCGATTATTCATTTTACTGTACTACTTTCTCTTTCAGGTTATTCGTATTGGTAGCTTATAGATAATATATTATAGAATGTAGCTGAGAGGAAGGCCACGAACAGGATGGATGGACAGTGTGAAGAGAGCGCTGGATGTGAAAGGGATGTCTGTTGAGCAGGGAAGAATGGCTGTGCGTGACAGAAATAAATGGAGAGAAATTGTGAATGAATAAATGATGACGCAGCCCTGAGGGGATATTCTCCCGCATTTGGTCTGATCAGCTAGTCAGGTCAGGTGCGGGTAAGGGGATGGGTCTATTATGATGTGGCAGGGGTAAACCAGCTCTGCTGTTGGGCCCTGCTGCGGATGTCACTGATTGCACTGCGCAGTTGACCCTTGTGCAGTGTGGTGCGGTGAGGATCTATCCCTTCTCCCCTTTGGAGCTAAGATGCGAATGAATGTGTTTGAATGGATGAGTAAATGAGGAGTGTGTCGTCCTGCCTCGGCTACCTCCCTTTCCTTGGGAGACGCAGCCTAGGTATACAGATAGATAGATAGCTTTTCCTTTTCAGTCTTTCCTATGAAATTCCCATGTCAGTTTTTCCATGCTGCATGGTAGCTTTTCTCACTCTTTTTTGCCAGTTTTAAGTGGAGGGTTTGGAGGCGGGGGGAGCCTTCTTGCTTTACTAACCTTATCCTTCAGCATGTAAAGTTCGATCTCGTAGTCATATTCTACTCTGTAACAAACAGCCTCGAAAGGACCATAAGGTCAGTTGCTGTTTGCTTTCCTTTGTACTCTTTGTACTCCTTTGTACTCTTTGTTTTACTCAGTCGTATTTTATTATTTTTTTTTATTACCATAGCCTTCCCTTCCCTTCCATTCTCATGTCATCCATAATTCTAACCTGCAGTATATCACCCATTTTCAACTCTCTCCTTTACCTCCAGTCCTCATTCTCTCTCTCTCTCTCTCTCTCTCTCTCTCTCTCTCTCAAACATACACACACACACACACACACACACACACACACACACACACACACACACACACACACACACACACACACACACACCGGACACTGTCACAATTCACTTTGGTTTCTCAAGATCAACCCACATTCTAATTTGTCATTCGCACTTTTTGTCATTCAGGAAAGACGGAAAAGGAGACAGTGAAGTAGGGAGAACTGGGGTGGAAACAGCTGATGTGAAAGACGAAGAAGCAGAAGCAGGATAACGAGAAAATAAAAACAACGAGACGAGAGGAGAAAAGTACAGAAGGAATGAAGAAAGAGAGACGAAGATATAAAAGTGATGAGAGAAGAATAACAGAAAGGAACGAGAAAATAGGCAGAAGCATGCGGATGAATAACAAGCCAATGGAACGATGGGAAACGAAAAGAAACAGCAAGAGAAATGGAGAAAAAACTTAGGTAAGGGGAAAGGTAAGTAGAGGAGAGAGAGAGAGAGAGAGAGAGAGAGAGAGAGAGAGAGAGATGTATTAGGTATATACTTTCATACTAATACTATCTATCTATCTATCTATTGCCAGACGCCTCAATCCCGTTTGGGGTGGCCACAAACAAATCGCCTCCAAGTCGCCCTGTCCCCCGCCATTTCACTGCCCTGCTCCCAACTCACACCCCCCTCTCTCATATACCTCTCCACCCCATCCCTCCATCTCATCCTCGGCCTCCCCCTCCCTCTTCCCCCCTCCACCTCACTCACATACACTCTCTTCGTCAGTCTTTCACCCTCCATCCTCTCCACATGGCCAAACCACCTCAGTGTGTTCCTCAAAACGCTTCCTATCACATCCACATCCACACCACAACGCTCCTTTATATCCTCATTCGTCAGCCTGTCTCTCCACGTGATTCCACAGGCTCCTCTTAAATAACTCATTTCCACTGCTCTCACTCTTGACTTGTGTCCTTCCAACAATGTCCAAGCTTCACTTCCGTACGTTAGAGTTGGTATCACAATACTGTCATGTAGTAACTTTTTCACTTCCATGCTCAATTCCCTGTTCCTTATCACTGCTTTCAAGGAACCAGCAACCTTTCTTCCCTGCTGTACCCTTTCAAGCACTTCACCCTCCAAACCTCCATCCTTACTCATCACACTACCCAAATACTTAAACGTACTCACATTTTCCAATTCCTCACCATCCAACCTCGCTGTACATTCACTAACTTCACCTCTCTCAAAGACCATCACTTTACTCTTCCCTACATTCACCTTTAGGTTCCGTTTCTTACACACACTCTCAAACTCATCCACCAAGCCTTGCAGCTCCCCTTCGTCTTCACTCAACAACACAGTATCATCTGCAAACAACAGTACAGGGAGTTTCCAAACACTATCCTCTCTCACCAGGGCCACTCCAACATCCACTACCCTACCTTGTACCTCTTTTATTACCCCATCCATGTACAGATTGAACAACCATGGAGACATGACACATCCCTGTTTCAAACCAACTTTCAAAGAGAAAAATTCACTTAGTTCACCATCCACACGCACTGCAGCCTTCGCACCATCGTACATACTCTTCACAGCATTCAACAACTTCCCATCTACTCCATATATTCTTAACACTTTCCACAATCCTTGTCTATCCACCCTGTCATATGCTTTCTCCAAATCCATGAAAGCCGCATACAACTTCTTTCCCTTCTCTAGAAACTTTTCCACTAAAGATCTAAGAATGAATATCTGATCTACACAACCTCTTCCCTTCCTAAAGCCTCCCTGTTCTTCTCCAACTAATTTCTCTGTTCTTTCTCTAACTCTGTCTATAAGTATCCTACCAAACACTTTTCCTATTATACTAAGAAGACAAATGCCCCTATGATTACCACACACTTCTTTTTCCCCTTTTCCTTTGTACAAGGGAATAATTATACCTGACTTCCAATCCTCCGGGACTCTACCTTCCTCCCGGGCCAATCTGCACATCTTCCACATCCATTCTACTACTATCCCTCCCCCATGCTTCAGCATTTCACCACACACTCCATCAATTCCTGGGGCTTTCCCTGATTTAACTTTCTTCATTGCTTCCACAACTTCTATCCTACTGATTTCTTCCTGTCTTCTCACCTCCCTCCTTCTCCCAGCCATTCCCCAGTCACTTATACTCGCATTACTTCCATCCTCTACGTTCAACAATTCCTTAAAGTGTTCTTTCCATCTGCTCACTTTTTCTCCCTTCTCCACTAGTAATCTACCATTTTTATCTTTCACTCCCCTGCTAACTTCACTTCCACCCTGTCTTACTCTTTTCACTTCTCTCCAGAACATTTTCTTACAGTCCCTCCACTTTACACTCAAATTCCTTCCAAATTCCTCATCCACTCTCTTCTTACTCTCTCTTACTAATCTTTTCACCTCTATCTTCCTTTCCACATATAACTCTCTCTTCCGCCTCTCAACTTCTTCCACGCCCCTATTTCTCATCCATTCATTGTATGCTTTCTTCTTTTGTGCCACAGCCTGTTTCACCTCTTCAGTCCACCATGCTGTTCCTTGCACCCCCCTCCGTCTTCTCTTCCTTCCACACACCACATCACATGCTGCACATATTTCTTCTGTAAATATCTTACACATACCATCCACGTCTCCCATCTGCTCCAATTCATATCTGCCCAATCCTTCCTCCACTTCTCTCTTATACTCTGCCATTTTCTCATCCTCTTGTAACCTTTCCATTCTCCTTGCAACTACTCCTTCCTCTCGTCTTTCCCTTCTTCTATTCCTCCATCTTACTTGCATCCTAATTCTGGCCACCACCAAGTAGTGGTCAGAAAGTCCACTCCCCCAACCTCTATACACTCTTGCATCCTTTACACATCTTCGCATCCTTTCATCCACACACACATAATCAATCATTGCCTTCCTTTCATTCAGTTCACCACCCACCCTTCTCATCACTCGCCATGTATACCTGTGGATCATTTTATGCCTGAAGAGGGTATTGGCTATCACCAACCCCCTCCCAGCACAAATGTCCACTAACGCACTCCCATTCTCATCTATCTCAGCAGGCACACCCCACTCACCAACTATTCCATCCACCTTCACACTACCAACTTTACCATTCATATCACCAATCAAAAACACTCTCTCATTCCTTCCAAACTTTTCCATGCACACTTCCACATTTGTCCAGAACTCTTCTCTCACTCTTCTAGCACGATCTTGCGTTGGCGCATACACACACACAATCGCCCACATTTGTATTCCAACTTTCAACTTTACCCACACAATCCTTGACCCAACTGATCCATACTGTCTTATGCTCTTCTTCCATCTCTTACTCACAACTATACACACTCCTTCCTTCGCCCTCTCATTCTCATCTACTCCTGCACAAATACCCCATCCATACTCCCATTCTCTCACACTTTCACCTCTCCATTTTGTTTCAGTTATTCCACATACATCCACTTTCGCATCCTCAAGCACCTGGACAATCTCTCTCTCTTTCACCTCATCATTCGCTCCTCTTACATTCCATGTACTCATTACCAAGTCCTTTGTCCGGTCCTGGGTCGTCATCGTTTGGTCAGTCCTTGTCCGAGGCTTCTTGTTTGTTTTTTTAGTTAGTTGTTTTCCGGGGAGGGGCACTAACCCTCCGCCAACCCTTTTAGTCGCCTTTTACGACAAGCAGGGATACTGGGGGAGTATTCTTGAAAACCCCCCTACCCCCAGGGGTAGGTACAATGGTACAATGATATCAAACTGGCAGACACATTGGAATCAGAATAAGTATCAGTGTAATACGAATATTAACTGAAAATAT
The DNA here is from genome assembly GCF_032717465.1 of Coenobita brevimanus. NCBI lineage: Eukaryota > Metazoa > Arthropoda > Malacostraca > Decapoda > Coenobitidae > Coenobita > Coenobita brevimanus. The sequence goes on along the minus strand of NC_136960.1, from coordinate 16,326,422 downwards.
GCTGTTAACAAGGATGTGATCTTTCTTGAGGCAGTGCATAATATGCCATCATATGGGTATAAATTTGGTGTGCATGTCTGTGCACATAATACATTTTACAGCAGTACTTACAACACAATACAAAGGAAAAAATAGACATATATAGAGATTTAGTAATAGCTGACTTGCACTGGCATATCATATAGGCTATAACACATATATAGCAATGACAGATAGTTGCAGGTATCAGTATCGGGAACCTGAAACTTTGGTAACATCAGTCATAGTGACATGGATAGGAATGTGGTAGCCATCTGTAGACACATTTTTAGCTGGAAATAATAAATGTACCAATACTAGTCAACTTATTTGCATAGGCCTAAACATATTTTATAAAAACTAAATTGTGGTTAATATTGAAGTCTGAATAAGAAATGAAGTAGGCTGACCCCGTGAGAAAGACAGGTATAAAAACAGAGGTGATGGGGAGACATACATGAATTGTGTTGCACTGCACAAGCAAAACCCGGGAATTCATTGATCACCTTTTAAAGGATAGAGGACTGAAGAAAGTGTACCAATAAATCATCTCTGTTATTTGAGGAACATAAATCTCTATATGGTTAAACATTTGGACACAACAATGTAATGTTCTAGGTTGTGCTTTCCGTTCTCTCCACATACTCTGCGGTTTCTTATATTATTACTTGACTGACTTACTTCCCAGAGATATCAATACAGCATTCTGACTCTACTATAGGTTGTTTGCTGCCTTCTGGTAGTTAGCCAACATTAACATAATCAGGTGCCATGTACTTTGATATTGATACATAATTTCTGAACGTTTCGTGAGCATTTCTTATCACCTCTAGGTGCTGGCTGTACTGTTGTATGACACTAAAGCCTATTTTAGCTTGGATCCCACTTACAGGTAGAGTGAGTTTATAGTCCACACTACCCGTTAGTGCCTCTTCTTTCGCTAGAGCGACTGCATGTTCATTTCCTTCCATACCACAGTGAGAAGGTGCCAATATGAAATCAACTGATTTACAATTTTTCTCTACTTATATATCTGTACCCGTATTCTGTCAACCAGTAGTTGCTGCTCAGGTGATTTTGCGTGCAGAGCCTGTAGTGCTCCGAGACTGTCAGACGCTATAGTAACGTCTTCATCTCACACTGTGTGACTGAGCTCCCGTCACTGAGACGCATCGATATTGCTCCAGCCTCTTCTTGCTTCTCTCCATATCATACGATCCCTGAGCCTGCTCTTCTATCTTCCAAGAGGGACCCGTCGGTGTAGTAGATCGTAGAACTCCCTGGAAGGCTACTGAGTATGTGTAGGAAATCCTGCCTGAGGACAGGGGCAGGCATATCAGCTTCCTTGTGCTAGAGATTCTTTAGGGAGAAGCTTAATTCAGGGATTTGCCATGATGGGAGGGGTGTTACACTGTACCGCCGGTTATCAATATAGTCATGGACGTTAGATTCACCAAACGGTGTCTTAACTGCCCTAATCCACTTAATATTTGAGTGTACTCTGCTTGAGTGAAATACTGCATTATAAAATGTATTATCATCATCATCATCCTTTGTGTTAAGTGAGTTGATGATCTATGTGGTGGCTATACTGACTACTCTTTTTCGATCGTTGTGAATCCCGCCTCTAACCTGATTTATTCTCGTCTAGCCGACATGGGGGAACCCAATGTAGCTCTTATGGCTTTGTTCTGGGTGACTTCAAGTCGTCTGACGCTGGTCTTAGTGAGTGGGAGGAGAGAACTGGCACTGTAGTCTATGACTGATCTTACCATGGTGACGTACAATTGTCTTACAAGTAGTACTGTGGACCCAACACTGCCTGTAGTAACCTTTTTAAGAAGTGCTAATCTTGGCTTTATTTTCTGCGATATCCTACTTATTATATCACTGTGCTGGTTGGTCTTACCTAGTAGTATATCCATGTACTGATAGGTTCCAACTTCCTCAAGGATTTTTCCTTGTATTCTAACTTTTCCCCATGTTCTTTCTCCTCATGTGTAGTACTTTGGTCTTCTCTTGTGCTATTATCAGTCCTATACTATTACATGTTCTAGAGAACTCCTTAAGAGCTCTTGTGATCAGGGTATGGGTGTTGGCCTGTATGACTGTCATCAGCGTATATAGTGACGGTAGCTCCCTTGATGTTTATCTTTCCGATTGTATTCATAATGATGTTAAAGAGGGTTGGTGAGAGGACTCCTCCTTGTGGTGTACCTAGATGCATTTTCTCCCATCTTGAGTACACCCCTTCAAAGTATACACAGCTGTGTCTGTCAGTTAAGTAGTCCTGTACAATTCGAAAAAGTGTCCCATGTGTCATGTATGCTAGCTCAGTATTAAATCTGGATTAGCTCTATCAAAGGCCCCTTCAAGATCTACAAAAACCGTGTACTTTTGTGTGATACCCGCTGTAACCCTGTGTATACATTGGTGTGTTCCCCTCCCAGGCAAAAATCCGTAGAGACACTTAGCTAGTTTGAGTTTCACGAGGTACAGGAGCCTGCTGAGGCATTTACGGTCAGACCGTATTAGCGTCGCACGGCCTTACTGTTATTGCAATTAATCTTTAAGGCAAGTATAACTGGAGACAGAACACACTTACTCCTCCACTCTAATGTAATGTAATCAGCCTCGAAGACTGCTGCGATATTGTTTAGATTCCGGAGGGGGTTGTGTAAAGTGTGTATGCTCCCATATTAGTCTACTCTTTATACACCTGTTTTTATATTAAAAGATGGATGAAGCATTTACGGAGATCAAGGAGAGGAGAGTGGAAAGGGGGGGGGAGTGGAGGGGCTGGCTTGACACTGGAAGGAAGAGAGTAGAAAATAACCCCTTCAGTGTAATGACGAATCTGTCTATATTCATGCTACCTCCAGACTATTTATTCAGCTTAGGGGAGATGTCTTGTAGTGGAATGTGTGCTTAAGGCCGTATCGTACTCCTTTCCGTCAGTAGAGTCTTTCATGATCTAAAATCTAGCGTATGATGGAATAAGGAAACGAACTGAGTCAAAGGTTTGAAGGGGTTAAGTACCGTATTCTCGTCTTCACAGAATATTCCCTCCTCCTCCACCTCCACTTTCCTGTTACCCTTTCACTCTTTTCTTCATGCTGGTTCATCTCTGTGTGTTTTAATATCAATTGCCGTGCATGTCGTGAGCCAGTTATCACATTTCCCAGTTAAAAGTGAATGCATTGTCCCTTCTCTCTCCTAAGTAATTTTCAATCTTCCCCTCCCCCATTACCTCCTCATCTATTAACCCCTTCCATCATTAACACTGAGAGGTCTCTCCCAAGCTGAATAAAAAGTCTTCCATGATGTTAGTATGAAGTACCGTAATAAGACCCCATCGAATTTTTTTATAACCAAAAGATATTACTGAAGTTAGGACAACGGTTGTTGTTGTTGTTGATGTTCTCCCAAGTGGTCTGACCGAACCACCCCCATCCTCCTCTGGGAAATAGTGGCCCCATAAGACCGCCCAGGCGACCGAAGCCAATCCCAGGCTAAAGCGAGGAGGATGGATCCTGCTGGGGAGATGAGGACATGAGTGTTTGATCTCGCGGCCAAGTGCCACGAGCCCCAGTCTACGTTACCACCACAAGGGTGGGGCCGCACTCACATCAGACTCGTCCTGAAGGGACCAAAAAGTGGAGGGAATGACATGCACATTACGGGGAACTTTGGCACCCCTCTTGTGCCGCGGGTTTAATGCACATGCCAACGGTTTAAGTCCAACATGTTACCACATCATACTGTAACATGTTCACTGGACATACAACAGTTGCTCTAGCCCAACAGGTTTGAGACATTGTACAGACAATACTCATACCCTGCACAGGGCAGAGGACAACGGTTGGTGATACGGGTAGTAAAAGGAGACAACATTGACAGCATAGAGGAAGAGAGGGTGGGGAGGGGGGTCATAAAAAAGTATGCATAACGTCAATCAGATTAAACTAACCCGCTCACACTCACATAACATTACGTACACATAAGCTTTCCCACCCTAACCTTATTTAACCCCATCTTACCCTGATAGAGCCAGTAATCAAAGAAAACTAATCCTCCACACAAGAACAGAATTTATGATGAGAAAAAATGTACTGGATTCTGAGACCAAACATTTCTCGACATTTAAACATTTAGCAAATACACCTGTACAAGCAATAGTGGGACTGGAGAAGAAAAACGAATACAAAAAATCAGGCAGTGGAATCCAAACACGATATTGGACACAGTTAATAGGACGGCTAAACACGCGGACATGCTAATAAACATGTGCACGAACAAGAAGAGGAAATACACACACACACACACACACACACACACACACACACACACACACACACACACACACACACACAGAGAACGTGGATAAATGAGTGTGTGCCTATGACTGACTTACAGAGGTCTATCATATTGTGATTTAAGGACAGAGTAATGTTTTAGTGGCTTTATGTATAGGTCACTCTAATTTTCTTTCATTTGCTTTCGTTTCTTCTTTTCTGTCTTGTACTTTTTCCTCTCCCTCTCCTTGCATTCGTGTACTTTTACCCATCCTCCATATCTTTCCCATTATCTTTTTTGTCTTCTGTCATCATTCCTCGTTTTTTCTCTCATGTATCATTTCTTCTTAAAGTAATTCTTGGACAGACGTACGGTAGTGAGACTTGGATGGTGCTTGAAGGACAAAAGTGAGGAGTTTGTCCAGTGGAAACATGCTACGATCTATTTACCTGTAGTGTAACTTGAAGGGATATCACATGATGACGTGAGGATTGCAATGCCGAGGTTGATGGAGCGGTAGAGAGATAGACTATACTTTTATTTCTCTCTCTCTCTCTCTCTCTTTACTCTGTCTTGGCCTAAATTTGTCATTTTCCCACCTCCAACGTTAAGTTACCAGAATGGATGAACACTGTATCATGATGGTAGTCACGAAGAAGTGCCACGAAAAAGATGTAGAACCACAGTATTGTTTTACTCTGCCACTGAACAGCATGAAATAATCTGCAAAATGACAAACATCTGGGCCAATTTAAAGTAATGGGAGTAGCTAGGTATATGAGGAGGTATTGATTGGGAAAAACACAGTGGTAGATAAGGTACGAAGTGTAGGGAGCAGAGGGAGGGGAAATATGTAAGGGAGGACATAATAGAATGACCATAAGGTCACGTCCACACGTGTGCTCGAACAAATGCGGCAACATGTATGCAACACAATAACGAACACGCTGCAAACATGTTGGGAACAGCAGCGTCCAGATCATGTTAGCAACATCATGATGATGTCTCAGCTGCATGGTAAGGACACTCATATCCCATCGCCTCTGCGCCAGTGCTCGAAGCTGCACTGAAACATGTTTGCATACATCTGCCCAAATACTGCTGCATACATGTACCCAATCATGTTGCCATCCGTGTTGTCAACATATGTTCGAGGGCACGTGTGGACGTACGTACACCAAGAAAGAGGTGGTGAAGGCAAAATGGGTTAGTACCGGTATTGTTTATTGGGTATAAAGGAAAGTTGTATGAATGGTGTAAGAGGGAAGGGAAAAAAAGTCCAAAAACAACGAAGTGAAGGGGCAAGATAGGGAAGTACATGAGGGAGGATGACTTCTTGAGGTGAGGGAGAGGGGGGAGTAACAGATCACGAATGAGACTCAAGGACAAGGGCCTGTATTCTCGTCGGGTAAGGATGTTCCCACGCCTCTCGTCCTTAGCGATTAATTTTTGGATATGCCTGGTTAATATCCTTTTGTATGTTATTTTTGCAGAGTGTAGAGATATTAGATGGATTTATGAAACACAGGAAAACAGTAAGGTGTAACATGCAAACTAAATCACTTAAGAAGAGGTGTTAGGGAATTTTCCCCTATGACAAGGTGTGGGGGATGTCACGGGGTTCTTATGTATATATGCAATATTAAAGGATATTATTCAATAATACTGAGAACAAGACAATGAATTGTCTTGTGAAAATCAAGCAAATGATTACTTTATGCCGACTTATTTCGCCGATTCTCCAAGGACGAGAATTTATAAACTTTCTCAACAGTACACAGCAGAGACTAATTCCTCACAACTGCTGTTTGTTAGTACTGTTAGCCTCTGGAGAAAGTGACTTCACCCCTGACAATCAATAACTAATGCTATTAATGATAACAGGTTCTTGTTGATGGATTAACTCCTGGTTGCACAACGGATTTTGAGCTTAATTCAAAAGGACTGGCCTAAGTACCAGTTATGAATAGCAAAGTGTTTATGCAAACTAGGAGCTATAAGTGAAATAAACTTAATATGGAAAATAAAACACGAGTTTACATTACATTAAGCTCAAGAAAAAGAACTGTTAAATTTATTGATTACAATAAAATAGATTTACGTTACATTTCAAAATGAATTCAAAATAAGGAGATCGCACTCACTCGCTCACTCAAAAGCTAACTCTTAAACCTAGGAAAAATGAAAAGGAAATACTGGTCAGAAAAGTGGACCAAGCGGATGACTGGGTGTCGTTACTGAGAAAGGACACTGCACACGCTAAGTTTCTCGCCAATGACGCTAGATGGGAATCAAACGGCGGCGATGGGAACTAGGCATCGCTGCAAGGAAGGACGCTGCCACACACACTACCTGCTTCCGCGGCGCTCAAACCTTGACTGATTCAAATTGTGGGAGAGAGGCGAGTGTCGTGGCCGCATTGCTAACGGCTAGAATGAGCAAAACACGCACATAATAAATTGCTCAGCGGAAGTGCTGATGTCTTGCACAAAGACGATCATTTATGACACAGTGAAAAATTGTTCTGAAAACACTCCTGACCGGGTGAATACGTAACGGTTAAACTGAGCGATAAATACTGAGATTCCACTAGAATTCGCGGTGTCCCACCAAAGTTGATGTCACGAGTTTATTCAAATACAAAATAGCGCCGACTCGACATTACGCCCCATAAAAATCAAATTTTTTTTTTCTTCAGAAAAATTTTCAATATACTGTACATACATATAAATCCTAACTCAGTCACACACGATTCACACTGTGGTGTGTGTGTGTGTGCTATCCTGCTACAGGAGAAAGTCACAGTCGCCAGTGAGCGAAAAAACCTCGTATTTACGTTAATAGAAGCAAGCTTGAGGGAAAAACTCCGTGACGACGGTGAAAAATCCTGTACTCAGGTCAAACTGAGCGAAAAGTTCACTACATTTACAGTAACAACTAATTGTTATGTCGCGTGATGTATGTAATACACGGTGTAGGTGTGACAGTTGTGGTGTAACTGTACATACGTATAAAATTACATAATGCAAATCAATAGTAAATGATGATGACGAGGCAGAAGAGAAGAGGCTGCAGCATGCGTCAAGGACGATCAGCTGTTCTGCACGGCAATGCTGCACCCGCCAGCTGCACCTGCGAAAACAATCAAGATGGAGCATCAAAAGTGTCACTTCTCTCTCTCTGCCTAGCAATCAGTACTTATGTTACAAAAAGTACACTATTTACATTATTAACCAGGAAACGTAGTCAAGGCGTTTCTGTAGAACATCAAACGCTGACCCAGTTTACTGGTTAAACCCTAAACTTAATTAGCAAAAAGACTGGGCGTTTGTGCAGGACATCAAACGCTGTAATTCGCTAAATCAACAAGGGAACGTGGTCATGAGCGATAAGACAGGGCGTCTGTGCAGGACATCAAACGCTGCGATTTGCTAATGGAACCTGGTTTACTGGTTAAACCCTAAACTAAATTAGAGAAAAGACTGGGCGTTTGTGCAGGACATCAAACGCTGCAATTCACTAAATTAACTAGGGAACGTGGTCATGAGCGAAAAGACTGGGCGTCTGTGCAAGACATCAAACACTGCGATTCGTTGGAACCCAGTTTTCTGGTTAAACTAACTCTACACTTACGATTAACGACAGGAAGCTGAGAATCCCTGCGCAATCTCGGGCAGGTCACATTTTAACACCCAACATGGGTGTGAACACTCATGTGGATAATATGCATTCTCCAGGAATCCTCTGAGAGGCCCACAGCTCGAGACATTCCACAAGGTAATTCATACACAGCCTTGGACTGTCTCTGCGGCATTCTCAAACTTCCCCCTTAATTTATGGTATGTATGTATGTACAGGCCCTGGACATACTGTGTCCTGTGGGGCCAACGGGCGAGACGTCAGGTCTGCACCCACTTCACCACTACCCTGTCTCTCAAATGACTCAGAGATTACAGGTGTGGTTTCAAACGGCACAGTAAGGACATGTCCCTGATTAGTGGTACGTGGACACACATTGCAGGAACGCACAAAACTATCTATCTCTTGTCCCATCCCTGGACAGAAAAAGTCAGCTTGGATACGGCCCTGGGTGTTCCTTTTGCCCATGTGACCTCCTGACGCTGAACAATGACCCCATTCTAACAATGCTTGGCGGTACTTGGCGGTAACAACAAACTGCAATCGAACCTCGCCCTCGGGTGTTCATGACTCACGGTAGAGCCGTCCTTGTTTACGAAGGAACTTGGCTTGACCTCCTCATGAATACTTTATCACTCTACCCTTTTGTTTCTTTTGCACAGCAGCAAGTGTCGGGTCAGAATGTTGTTCTTGAACAACAACTTGGCTACACATCAGATCTTGCAGCGATTCAATGGTCACAGGGGTGACACAGTTCAGAGCCTCAGCCATGGCTCGTGTTACTACAGCCGAAGTCTGAGTAGCGTCATCTATGGTACAACTATGCTTGGCACCTGGAATATTGCCTATGATTAGGTCAAATAAAGGTTCTGGCATGACAACTGTGACTGTTGTACCAGTGTAAAATGGAGATGCCACCTGGATACATGCCTCAGGGAACAATCTCACTGATCCATCAATAAGGTTAGCTTGGATCTGTCGACCTGTGTACTCAGGCCGAACAAGACTCTGCCTGACAGAGCAACCTGAGGAACCATTGTCTCAGGACCTTCACAGGAATGGCTCCCACAAACCCTAGCTGAACAAGGAAGACACTGTCACCTGTGGGAGGGCCTGTGGAGGAAGCAGCTAGCCACTGATTAGGCTGCTGAATAAATGATGCGGCAAACATGGTGCCTTGTGAACTAGATACCGGAGGGGTCGTACTCACTGCCTGGGGAGATGGAACTTTGGCCATCTGTGGAGAGGGGTTCACTGTCGCTGTGGGTCCAGAGAACTGTGGGGGAGTACCCGTACTGGTGGAGTTGGCACCACTGTATGCTTGTTGTGGCATAAGGGCTGCATTTGCATCCTGCCTACGATACACTAAAGGCGATTGTCCTGACTGAGGGTTACGTGGTTTGTCCTTGCCATGCTGCTGCTTGAAATACCGGTACTGCTGCTGGTTAGGGTTCTGCTTGTCGTACCGCTTTCACTCAGGTTTCTGAGTGTTTTGCCCCTGGTCCTTCTTCCGCAGTTTTGGACCTTGGCCATTATTCTGAGAACAGCCTTGTTGCTGGGGTTCAGTCTGAGATGGTTTCCCAGATTTATCAGGTTTCCTTTTCCAGGCATGGTGCTTGCGAGTTTGATACCCGTATGCAGTGAAGAATGCGTCAACCTTGTTCACCATTTGGCTGGCATCTCTTACCTGGCAGATCTTAAGCTGAGCCATAAGTTCAGTAGGCCACGACTTTTCTGGCTGCGTGTGCAGCATAAGGACAATTATCCCCTCACGCGTGGAAGGAGTTTCATCTTTCTCCATCCACCGACCTAAGTAAGCAGTAAGCCGGTCAAGAAACTGAATGGCAGTCTCTTTATCCTGTAAACACGCCCTCATGAACTGACTCTTGGCATCGTCAACTGTGAGACCATATGCATTGACAAGTGCGGCCTTCATCATCTCATACGTGAGATTGTCTCCACGAATTCTGTTGAGAATATCGAGGGCAGGACCCTCAAACAGGCTAAGAAACTGAAGCCGCTTAGCTGCATCATCCAGCTGGTACAGTTGAGCCATGTCTTCAAAATGAGCTATGTATGGCTCAATTCGCTAGCCTTCCTTGTATGGGGGAAGCTTGATGTGTGGGGTCGCCAGAACATGTGCAGGGAGAACGCTTGTGGAGCTTGGGCCAGCTGCACCAGATGTGTCTGAAGCCAAGGAATCTCGCTTCAGCTTCAGCACTTCAAGTTCATGTCTTTTGCGTGCTTCTCGCTCGGCATGTTCATGTTCTCATTGTTCTCACTCGTATTCACGTTCTCTCTCTCTCGTTGTTCTATCTCGAGTTCATGTTGTTTTTTTTCATGTTCGCGCTGTTCTCACTCGTGTTCATGATGGATTCTATGCTCTTCACGAGCATCACTCTCTAGTTGCTGCTCGTGACTAAGCCGAGAGAGGACATAATTCTTTACTTCAGTTGGGTCTGTAAGCCCCATATCTTTGGCTTCCTGTACATAGACGCCAGTAGACATGATGCTAACTCAATCTAAGTAAACTAGCAACTCAGTTCTGACTACGATTTTTGCAGAGATGCCAATAATAAAAAATAAAGACTATAGGCACAGGTTAGTGGTGACCAGTTTTATCTAATTAAACTGGTAAAGGAAGAAAATTAAAGAAACAACTGACTGTGAAAACTATTACGTAAATTAATAGAAGTGAATCAATAATCACCAGTAAGACAGTGCCTATAGACTTTAATGATAAATACCTAAGTATGAGTGAGTGAGTATTATCTTATGAAATAACTTTAGAGCTAGGAGTTAATATCCTGGAATGAGGTCGCCAATTGTCACGGGGTTTTTAATGTATATATATTATTAAAGGATATTATTCAATAATACTGAGAACAAGACAATGAATTGTCTTGTGAAAATCAAGCATTGATTACTTGATGCCAGCTTATTTCGCCGATTCTCCAAGGACGAGAATTTATAAACTTTCTCAACAGTACACAGCAGAGACTAATTCCTCACAATTGCTGTTTGTTAGTACTGTTAGCCTCTGGAGAAAGTGACTTCACCCCTGACAATCAATAACTAATGCTATTAATGATAACAGGTTCTTGCTGATGCATTAACTCCTGGTTGCACAACGGATTTTGAGCTTAATTCAAAAGGACTGGCCTAAGTACCAGCTATGAATAGCAAAGCGTTTATGCAAACTAGGAGCTATAAGTGAAATAAGCTTAATATGGAAAATAAAACACGAGTTTACATTACATTAAGCTCAAGAAAAAAAACTGTTAAATTGATTGAATACAATAAAATAAATTTACGTTACATTTCAAAATGAATTCAAAATAAGAAGATCGCACGTACTCGCTCACTCAAAAGCTAACTCTTAAACCTAGGAAAACGAAAAGAAAATACTGGTCAGAAAAGTGGACCAAGCGGATGACTGGGTGTCGTTACTGAGGAAGGACACTGCACACACTAAGTCTCTCGCCAATGATGCTAGGTGGGAATCAAACGGCGGCGTTGGGAACTAGGCGTCGTTGCGAGGAAGGACGCTGCCACAAACACTACCTGCTTCCGCGGTGCTCAAACCTTGACTGATTCAAATTGTGGGAGAGAGGCGAGTGTCGTGGCCGCATTTCTAACAGCTAGAATGAGCGAAACACGCCCATAATAAATTGCTCAGCAGAAGTGCTAATGTCTCGCACAATCATTTATGACAGTGAAAAATTGTTCTGAAAACACTCCCGACCAGGTGAATACGTAGCGGTTAAACTGAGCGATAAATACTGGGATTCCACTAGAATTCGCGGTTTCCCACCAAAGTTGATGTCACGAGTTTATTCAAATACAAAATCGCGCCGACTCGTAACAGGGGGCTATGTGAGATAGGCTGATGTGTTGTGTCAGGAGTGATTAAGATGGGCAGAAATACAGTACATGGTGAACCATTTACCGAAGTCACCCTTAATTGGATGCGCTGTCTAGCAATAGAGAGATAGATTGACCGGAATAGATAGATAGATAGTTATAGACCGGGGTAGATAATAGATAGGTTGATTGATTCATAGGCCTGCATAAATATGTTGATGAAGTCACCCCTAGCTGGATGTGCTGGCATGAAATAGAAAGATAAATAGATTGACCGGAATAGATGGATAGATTTATAGATAGTTATAGACCGGGATAGATAAACAGAGAGATAGATAGATGGATAAATAGGTTGATTGATTGATTGATTGACTGGCCGGGACAGATAGATAAAGTAGATAGATAGCTAAATAGATAAGCCGGTAGACAGGTGAGTTTTAGTAGTCTTGTATAGTACGGTATGTATTCCATCTATGTATGTATCTATGTACTGTATGTGTTGTATTTTTTTCTTTTTTATGCTTTATATACCTAAATCGTGTGTAAGAAACGGAATCTAAAGGTGAATGTAGGGAAGAGTAAAGTGATGGTCTTTGAGAGAAGTGAAGTCAGTGAATGTACAGCGAGGTTGGATGGTGAGGAATTGGAAAATGTGAGTACGTTTAAGTACTTGGGTAGTGTGATGAGTAAGGATGGAGGTTTGGAGGGTGAAGTGCTTGAAAGGGTACAGCAGGGAAGAAAGGTTGCTGGTTCTTTGAAAGCAGTGATAAGAAACAGGGAAGTGAGCATGGAAGTGAAAAAGTTACTACATGACAGTATTGTGATACCAACTCTAACGTATGGAAGTGAAGCTTGGACGTTGTTGGAAGGACACAAGTCAAGAGTGAGAGCAGTGGAAATGAGTTATTTAAGAGGAGCCTGTGGAGTCACACGGAGAGACAGGCTGACGAATGAGGATATAAAGGAGCGTTGTAGTGTGGATGTGGATGTGATAGGAAGCGTTATGAGGAACACACTGAGGTGGTTTGGCCATGTGGAGAGGATGGTGGGTGAAAGACTGACGAAGAGAGTGTATGTGAGTGAGATGGAGGGGGGAAGAGGGAGGGGGAGGCCGAGGATGAGATGGAGGGATGGGGTGGAGAGGTATATGAGAGAGGGGTGTGTGAGTTGGGAGCAGGGCAGTGAAATGGCGGGGGACAGGGCGACTTGGAGGCGATTTGTTTGTGGCCACCCCAAACGGGATTGAGGCGTCTGGCAATAGATAGATAGATAGATAGTGTTATTAGTGGTAGATTGTTGGTGCATCGTTGTCTCCTTGTATAATGTTCAAAGTCACTGGTAATCATTATGCTTCGAAATGAATTGGTGTTCGAATCAGTGTATGAACACGTAGGTGGAGTTCTTCCACCATCCTAAACTCCACCACGACAACGTAATGAGGATTTGTGGTACAAATAGCATTTGTCTCTTTGACACCATTCTCGTTAGTGACTAGTTTTCCATCACTGTTAGAATCTCATATGAGGTGTAATTTCTTAGCAGTGAATTTAAATGGTACTTCTTAGTATTTCACACTGTGTTTTTTGACAGCTATTTATACAACGAGGATATTGTGCATTTGCAGTGAATTTTGAATTCTTTTGTATGTTACTTTTGGATGCGACGTTAAGAAACAGAGGATGTGCGGCAATAAGCGGCAGAAGGAATATTACGATCCTCATTCTTACTCCGTGCAGAACTAGACAAGTAGTTGCAGTTTGCAGTAATTCTTGTCACATCACACTGGCGTGAAATCGGAGTTTGATGTAGAATTCTTGTGAAAATGGCGTAACGCAGAAATTAAAACGTATAGAATGTAACAAATTCCAACAGAAGTGCCTGGCAACCCTTTACCTTTTTCATTATATTCCACGTAAATACGAGAACTTTTAGTATTTGTCGAGAATACCGCACTGAATCAGCAGTTCCCAACCTTCACTAACCCATCTTCACCTATTCTGACGCACCTGTGACATGTGCCACTATTACAATGCTAATATATTGCACATAAACCATGCTATGTCTTTAAAAATGTTCATATATTTCTCCTTCATAGCTGGATTTTGTAGTCGAAAATTTTTTGGCTTACGAGCCTAGTTTAATGCAATTTTGTTGCTGTGTTTGTAAAAGACAAGCAAAGACTATACAGTCATGGTTATATATTAAGAAAGTTGCTTAGTCAACTTCAGGCAACAAAAACGTATCAGTAATTGCAAACGAGTTATCATTTAGTACTGCAGAGACTTCATGAATGGAAAGATTATACAGATGTGTCATGGAAGCTATTATACTTGCTCCATTTTTAAAATACAACATATATCTTTTGTGCGTTCTTCTTCTGCCGCTGGTATTTACCGCCTCTTAGAGTCTCTATCACCAACTGTTTTTCGGTACAGCCTTACCAGAACATACCCTCACGTCGTCTCTAGACCACAGACACTTCAACATCCCAGTCGTTACAAGAATGCTCCACCACAGGCCAGTAATTAGATCAAAAACAGTATCCACCTTAATGATCACAATAAAGGGGGAGGCGTGGCTCAATCGGTAGAGACGTGGCCTGCCGTTCTAACGGACCCAGGTTCAAATCCCCGCTGGAGCAGGGAACAGTTTAAGGATTTGAATTTCATTAAATCAGGCTTTACTGATCTACCAGAAGACCCGCCGACATGTCGTAAAAATACCCCCGCTAATACCAATACACCAGTCCTGTATGAGACAGCCCTAGCATGTATTCAATATGGACGGTGGGTGTTAGCGCCGAAGTGGTGACATGTAGAGGTGTATGGTATATAGGAGGACTACTGGGCCTTGATAGCAGGCTGTGAAGCCTATGCCCAGAGTCGGACACATAAAAAAAAAAAAAAAAAAATTATCATTGTATTTAAGACCATCTCAGTGTAAGCGGTGGGTATTAGTACTAAATTACCTCATGTGAAGGCATTTGGATGGCTTAGTCTGATGGACCGCGGTAAACTACTGCCTAGCTATGTTACAAGGCAAGATTTCAACGTCCCCACCCACCCTCCTCTATTTCATGTCCTGCATTGGAGAATATTAGTGCTTCATCACCACACCGGCTTTCGCACCGGCTTTTGAGGTGTGAGGTTAGGATGGGAGAGTGTCTCAGTCTATCCTGACTTTTGTCTTTTCCCTTTAACTTCCACCTCCTCTTTTGCTTTACACACACACACACACACACATATATATATATATATATATATATATATATATATATATATATATATATATATATATATATATATATATATATATATATACACACACACACCGTTTCCCTTCCTCCCTCTTTTGATGCCCACACTTTTTGCAGTTTTAAGGTTTCTTATGTAATTACCCTTTCTCACAGAGAACTCTTTTTCATTTTGTACCCATACATTCTTTGCTTATTTCCTTTTCTTAATTCTTCAGCCCGTGTATATCATCTTCTAACTTCTAAGTGTTTTCACCATTTGCTTTTTTTTTTTTTTTTTTTTTTTAATTCGGCAATAAGACTCATCCGGTTTGTATTTGCGCACAACCTTCTCCATTTCATGAAGTACAGGGTTGGGCCAGCAGCTACCGGTCGGCTATCTTCAGTCTGTAGGTCTGATGCCTCCCTTCTCTGCCATATCCTCAGTCATAATAGGTTATTCCTCTTACAACCAGCCGATTTGTTGTTCATAATTTTATATAGTTTCCTTTCACTTTTCTACTCCCGTTCTTACTGCATCTATTAACCTGCCTCCATTTTGTATTTATTTTTTTTTATCTCTTCATTCGTCCCTGTCATGTATCCAGTTATCTGCCTGTTATTTAACCATGTATGACTGTTCTGCCTTTTCTCTGTTAATTGTATATATTTTTCCTCCCATCCCAGCCGGTCCTTGCAATGCCCCCAGCTCATGACAACACTTCCCCACATTCGCTTCTTCGCTCATATTTCTTCATACGCTACTTGCTTGTATTTCGTTCTCTTTTCTAAAGCAGAGGTAGATACATGGAGCAGATGCAGGTGCTGAAGCTAAACTCGGTAGGCCGTGGTTCTTAATATACTGAGCTTGATAATGCAGTTGTGTGTGTGTGTGTGTGTGTGTGTGTGTGTGTGTGTGTGTAATTCCACCCAGTAACTTTTTTCATGATTATGCCGACGAACAAAATGATGTACAAACAAAACGAATCAGACACATATCCTCCTCGCACTTTAGCTCGCAGGTGTAATAATCCCCTATCCTCTTTCTTGACAATAATATTTATATTATTGCTATCACCAGACGATCTGATTAAACCCAGGAAGGACCTCTCGTCAGTCCCCTAGTCTTGTGTGAGATGTCCTTCCTTTTCTCAGTATAAGCAGTTGGCTTAAGTGCGCAATAATGCCTGGTGTATGTATTGCTTGTTGGTATGGCAGTGAATTGATCAGCCTTGGGAACAAACTTTTCCGTCCCTTCATTACGGTGTCACACGTGAGCAACGTATAAATTAGCTGGCAGCAGGAGTAAAGAAGAAAACCAGAGGAACGTTCCTACTCACTTTATCACGATGTCTCCTCTAAGGTGAATGCAGTCGTTAAGTCGGCAAAGAAAAAAAAAAAAAAAAGCGCCGTCATACATGGAGGTTTAAGCCTTTCAGTCTGATGATGTAATAATCCATCTTATTCTTGCTATTTATAGTTTTTTATTTTTTTCGAACCCTGGAAGTTTCTCGTAGTGAAGAGCAGTTCAGAAAATCTCATAACCTGAATTAAATCGTATGGAGATAGTAATAATAAACGAAGCAGTAAGTCAACCCCTAGGGAAGTGGTTAACTCAATGCACAGCCGTATGCATGAACAATAAAAAAATAAAAAAAAGAATTGTGTTGCATTTATGTAAATTCCTTGTCAGAGGAAAAGAAAGAAAAGTCATTTAACTTTCAAGGGATGCCATAAAATGTAGCTGACACACCATTATACGGGTGTTTGGAGGAGGGGCGGGGGCTGGCAGGGGTGAAGAATGGAGGATCGTCACTTAGTTGGTATCACTGTACCACCACACAGTCACTAATGTACAGTCATAAGAAAAACTATCGTTACCCTTCAGAGCTATGTACTATGACAACGACGAAGTGTTGTGGAATGACGGGACAGGAAAGTTTGTACCTCAAACCCGTCAACGTCGGTTATGTGAGACAGATAATAGGATTTGTGCTAGAGGTAATAAAAACTAATTAGATCGTTTGGCCTCTGTGCATAGAGACAATATGCTTTATTATCCGGCACTGAATTCATTAAATAAAAATATAACCGAATGGTCTGAAGTCGGCAACACACATGCAGACGGGCAATGAGTATGTGCACCCATGCCAGACGTATGATAGTACTTCAGCCGATACAAGCCAAGTTAGTAAATTTCAGTGTAATAATGATATGTATTGCTTTCTACATATAATAAATGTTGAGTAGAGGGAAAAAAATGATACATGTTCAGTCTCATTGCTTTAATATTTTGTATACCCGTCCCCTGCGTCCAAAACAGCCTCTAGACGTCTGAAGCATCCATCTGAAGCATTTAACTACCCATCTAAAGCAAACAAATGAACTCGTGCATCCCTGCTAGACTATCATTAAAAAAAAAAAAAAAAATTGATGCCTATAGATTTAATATCCTCCAAAATAATTTATTTGTTGTATTCTATAGATAATAAGTGTTAAATAGTAGGAAAATAATAAACCTACGGAGTTTCATTATTAATCCCCGGCGCGGCGTTCAGGGTAATGCAGACACGTCCTATACATTTCCCCGCCATATGGCATTGTGATAAGGCAACACTACTGTAGATAGGGGGGGAACGAACAGCAAGGACCCGCGCACATAGACCAACTAACGTTCGTTTAACATCGAATATTCGTGAGGTAACGATACTTTTTCTTATGACTTTACCAGCTCACACCACCTTTTATCCCAGTGTTATTTTCCCGCGGGAACAATGCAGGAGAACGTTTGGGGACGGGGTGGACTGCTAAAGAGTTGGGTTTTGTTACAGCACGAGTTGTGGACTGGTAATCCTTGAGATACGAGGAAGTGGTAGGATTTTGTTGGTGACGATGCTATCGTTGCTTTCTACGTTGATATTTTGAAATAAGTAATATTTCTGGAGTGAACTACCACAGAAATTTGATATCACGTAGATGGATAAATTGGGCCAAAGCTATAAAACAAAATTTGTTTTAATGTTGTAAGCAAAGGGACAAGAAAAAGTGAAAGTAGAATGCTCCCGCTATGGGGGACGACCCTCTCATGGGGTATATCTCTGCAATGTACTGACCATTACCATTATATTCGAACTTTAGCTTTATAAATGAATAACAGCTTCCGATGTTCAATAACCCAGGTTTCTAGGCGAAGACCTAAAAAAATTACAACCCACACAGTCGGGCAGACAGACAGATAGACTGACACAGAAAGAGACACGGTACTAAAAGTGATGTACAGGCGATAAACAAAACAATAAAATGTGGGATGTAATAGTTGAAGATTACTTTTTTCAGCTAACATAACAGAGAAGCAGGTTGATAGAAGAAAAGGTAATAAATTATATCAAACGTGCTAAATCATAGTGTATGCAAACTGTGGTATAACTCTCTTGTAGTAATTAGAAGATGCTGATTAAGTAACTATAAACTAGGAACATATTCGTCAGATACATTAAGTAATCAGCAGAATGTAATGGAGAGCCCATGTATGTGAAACGGTATCTAAAAAAAAAAGAAAAGAAAAGGGACTGGAAAATAGAGAAAAACTGCAAGTGCCCATTAGTTACGAAGGGGAGAGTAAAAAGAGGGAGAGAAGAAGGGGAGACGCAAGTGTGTACAGAAACTATATGCAAATTGCGATGGTGGTTATGATGACGGAACTTGTGCAAAACCATAATGATTATAACTAATGGTTTGAGAGAGAGAGAGAGAGAGAGAGAGAGAGAGAGAGAGAGAGAGAGAGAGAGAGAGAGAGAAACAGACAATGCTGCTGATAAGGTATCTTGAGATAGGTTAATAGATAAAAAATAACAAAACAGAAAAGAGGGAGATAAGAAACATAAGCCCTCAGAAAGGATAAATGGACAGTCAAACAACCCAGAGAAACGGAAAGGGATAAAAATGCACATAAAGGCAGATAAAAGGAGGAAGAGACAGCACATAACTTCTTAATCAAACCACATACGTTTTACAGTTCCATCTTTCTCTTCTTCCCTTCTCTTTTGAATTTCTCTACCCTTCTACATATTTACAACCATTTTTTAAAAGACTTTAGTGACATAATTTAAGCCTGTATTCAGAAGTAGAGTTGTTAGGTTATTCAGCTGAGATCGAATATGGATGTTCAGAAATATTATAGCATACTTTGCCTCAGTATAAGATATCATCATGGCACCCAGAATAAGTTGACAGTACAGTATGTTGCCTCAACTGACTGAAAGACTGCAAGACGCTACCCTTTACGCCGTCGTCGCCGTCTTCGTCGTCGTTATCGCAGATACAGTCATAATTATCGTCATAATGAATTCTAAAATCGTATCCCAACTCGCTATTTAAACAGAAGAAAAGGAAATTGACAGGCAAAATAGTCAACACATTCATTCACTTTCCAAAAAAGCCTTTCGTTTCCTTGACTCATCCTATATATTATAAAACACACACTAATTAAACTGCCTCAGTCATCGACTTAGATTCTATCAACTTACATGGATGTGCCACCAGGAAAGTGTATAAACATCTATGAGAAAACGTTTGAACAGGTTTTATCTAATACAGGATTCTCTTTAAAAAACTGTTATCCAGGTAGGTTTCTGATTTCAGGGGAAATATGTGCGAGGTGGGTGGTAGTAAGAGGTTACGGCAACTTATCTTACCCTCAAGGGTAGTTGACCTGGCCGTCGGGTTTGAATAAACAGCTTTATTATGATCTTGGGTCCAGGGAAACACTGCCCCAGTACATTACCATATCTACTCTGCCACTTACTGCCGGCAGGCTTTCGTCGCGTTGACACTGCCGCATGCTGAATGCAGACTGTGGCCATATCAACACTCCCACTTGTTGTTATTGTTTTTGCTCTACCCCTGTGTGTCTGGTCCAACAGACCCACCTACCACAAGCTTCATTCCCACTTCACTCCCACGGTAGCACCTCCCGAACGATGGTAACCACTCGTCTGCTACCTTTTTGGTGGGCCATCGGATGCTCCACCTTACCAAAGGGTGACCCGGAACTGTGCAGGGCAGGGGCGTCCATCTTCCCTGAGCCGGATACGTACTCGGCTGCCTATCGCGCCACACGCCCTTTGGAAATCACTCACAAGAAAACCACATCCAAGGAAAAATATATACCGATAATATCTCCAAGACAGGGTTTTTCTAAACATTCCTAAAAATGCATGGGAAATTCACCGTGGCGGTCACTGGCATTCAAACCTTAACCCATCCGTGATTTGCACCATGTGTTCTGACGCATCCAAACTGAGAACATTATTACTTTGCGTACTGGATGTCGAAGGAGACCGTTCAATTCTTTACTTGACCCCTCGCCTTTGCGCTTAATTAGGAAGAGAAGGGAACTATTTGACACCTTGGAAAAAAAAAGTGTGATAAAGACAGAAGCGGTAGGAGGTTGTCTGGGAGTGATGCTTCTGTGGAGGCTGTTATGGGTACACTACACCCTCTCTTCATCAAAGGACAGTCACCCTGAACACAAATACCACGAAGCCTTTGTCATCACTCCCTCCCATCACTTCAGTCCTCATTATTACCAGTTTCTCTTGCCCCCCCAAGTTCCTCTGTCACCATTTCCTTCCACCACTCCAGATTCCTTCATCACTACTCTCCCCTGCCACTCCAAGGCCCATACTTTCATGGGTTAAGGAAGTTCCGTAACAAATTTTCCTAAGCGATTTATTTTGCGTATTACACCTTACTATCTTCTGTGTTGTATAAAATCTTCCAAAAATCGCCATACTCAGCATAATAACGTACAAAAGGACATTAACCAGCCATATCTAAAAATGAATCGTTTGAAAATAGGTGTTAGGGAGCGTCCTTAAGCGACAAGAAGACGAGCCCAAACCTCTGTATCAGCACTTCCTCTCGCCATTACAAGCCTCTCTATCACTACATATCATCACGGAATGAAAGAAGGAAAGGAAAGGTAAGGATAAGACAGTGGAGAAAAGAAAGGGATGATAAGCGGTATGGGAGAAGAGATAATAGGGAAGGTTAGAAAAGGGCTAGAAAGGAAGAGCGGTAAGTCAAGAAAATGTTAGAGGAAGGAAAAGTGTGCGAGAGGAAAAAAAGATTAGAGGATTGACAAGTAAATAACAGGTTGGGAGATACATGTTAGGTAGAGCTAAGTTAGATGGAAGGTGAGGATGTGGATTACAGAATTAGATGCAAGTGTGAGAGGGAGTGGGAGGATGTGGACTGCAAAATGTATTACAAATGTGAGAGGAGGGAGAGGACAAACTCAGAAGGAAGGCGGAACGAAAGGAGGTGGGATAGCCAAATAACAGGGAAAGCGGCATGGAGGAAGGTATAATAACTTTCCCCTAATCAGCAGTAATTTCTTGCAAACAGGATGAAAACACTGGCTGCTATACTCTTAAAAGAACAGACAGCAAACTGATATACACTGGAGTCTTGACCCCAAAACGATTGACTGAAGACTGATTTTGCCTTCTCTGTAATGTTTCCCACGGATTACAGTTTTTTTTTATGGAAGTGCCTCCTTGTCAGACATACCCAGAGTCGGGTTGGCTATACTGACATCTGAGGTAGCCAGCGCAGGGTGTATTTAGCGGAACATTTGTGGGATATCGCTCACCAAATACTCGGGTTGGTAGGGCGCGCTGCAGGCGAGTCTGAGACGGTGAGTTATGTTACACTCTAGTAGCCCAAATCTCCATTAAGACTCACATCACACCCATTGCTTGTCTTTTATCTATTTATTGCCGGACGTTTAATTCCAGAGTTCATGCAGAGATGCCCCAACAGAAACTCCATTGATACACAAATCAAACTTTTCCATATCTGTCTGTCTACTGGCAAACACCCAGTCCCATACCATGTCTTTGGTGGCCAAGACAGGTAAAAGACTCCAGCAAGCCTCTCTGTCAGTTCATCACCACTGTTATCCGGTGCTGGAGAGGGAAGCCTTCAGGTGGTGGCACCAATATAACCACTCAGCAAATATAAATACTAATCTTTAACTTCCATATAACTGCCACAACCATGGTTTAGTGCATAGTGAAGCCTACACTCTATTGAGTAAAGAATGAAGGTTAGATTAACGAGATATAAACAGGACTGTTGTGGCTCACTGCATTAACCCCTTTGAAGATGAATTAGTGAGGTATCCATTATGAGACCTGTGTTGATATAATAAAGGAGCTAGCCTGTCCCCAGTTACACGCTTATTACAATGATTGTTTTTTTTTCTGCCGAAGGCGATTTTACTCCTCCAAGAACGTACCATTGGTAACGA
Source organism: Coenobita brevimanus (assembly GCF_032717465.1). Classification (NCBI taxonomy): domain Eukaryota; kingdom Metazoa; phylum Arthropoda; class Malacostraca; order Decapoda; family Coenobitidae; genus Coenobita; species Coenobita brevimanus. The sequence continues at coordinate 16,304,058 of NC_136960.1, read as the reverse complement.
TGAGATTAATAGACTACTAAATAGCAGGTCCTCGTTCACCCCCATACCCCTTCATCTGCCACCCACAAGGCAAGCATCTACATTAACCCGCTGCCCTTTCCTCTCCTGCCACAAGTTGGGGATGGGGGAAGGTACTGGAGTAATTTTTCAGTCCTTCTAATCTCACGTCATTACTTTTCTCATGATGTTCAGTTTTCTTTCTCCAGCCACTATTCTCTTTACCTTTTGTTCTTGTCAGCGCTCACTCTCACTCTTCCCAGTAAGGGATATTTTTTTTCTTCACTTTCCCATTTCCCAATTTTTTCGTCACTTGTGCTTCCAGTCTGGTTTATTTTTGTCTTGGTTTTCTTGCGTCATCAGAGCCCTGCGAAAAAGATATGATAATCGAAGTTATTATCGGCAAACTAGCGACGATGAGATGTGCCGTGGAAGGTGTGGCTCGATAAAGCTCCAGGAGAAGGTACCCGAGATCCTGTAAGTTTGGTAATGGCAGAAATAGAAATTAACTTCAGTGTAAGGTGTGCATAGCCCGCACCCCACATTATTGCCGCCATTAATGTTTCGACCTCCCAGGCTTATGCAGTATTAGACTCGGGAACAGCGTCATTCTATACCCATGAAATATCACAGTATGCTAAACCGTTATATAATCCAAAAAGCTGTCATACAGTAAAGGAAAGGTATTTTACTTCATTTCAGCCCAATTCCTAAGCCTCTGTAAAGCAAACGAGAAAGTAATAACCCAGAACGATAAGAAACATTTGATTGGAACAGCGATTCTCAGTGACTCAGTTTTCTCAGCTTAAACATACCGAAGTCGGTGACGAAGCCGTACAGGATAAATGATTTCACTGGTTGTAGGGAGGAGGCGGTATGGCGGGAGAAATGGTGGCTTGTGTTATCGGCTTGAAGGGGATCATGGTAAGGTGGAAAGGGGAAAAGGATGTTATCTGAGAGAGTAGGGAAGCCGGTGGAGGAACGGGTAGAGAATGAGTGGGCGATCTGGAAGCGAGGGAGAATGTGGAGAAGCTTTCAGTGCTTTGATGAGATTAAGGGTTTGGAGGAGAGTGAGAGAGAGAGAGAGAGAGAGAGAGAGAGAGAGAGAGAGGCACCTCCAGCACTCCACATCGGCTTTTCTTTTTTCTTTTTTTCCGGCGGGGAATACATGGGTAGTATTTCTTATTCCTTTAATTCCATGTATACCGTATTAGGCGTACTGTACTTATCTCTTTGCCACAGACATACGGTATAAGAATGGCATGATGGATTTTGATGGATCTTGCGTCGGCTAAGGCTCAGAATTTAACACAAGCACATCCCAGTCTTCAGGATGCTGACATTTTACACAGCAAAAAAAGCAAGGAGGATTCCATTTTGGCAGTGAGCTGTCATAAGAGGATAAAAATACACCTTATCTCGCCAGCAGGTAATAAAGTCCACGGGAATTAGCGGGTAAGGAATACATATTTGGCAAGAATTAGCAGCTGTCATCACCACCATCACGACAGTCTTCCCTTCCTAATGACTAAACACGTTGAGAGTGGGTGAAGAAAGAGTGAGAGAATGTGAGACGAAGAATGATGGAGAAAACTGAGGGAAGAGAGAATTGGTAAGGTAAAGACTGGGAAGAACATAGAGAATGAACACTTGGAATGATAGAGATATGAGATGGGAGATGGAAGAAAACTGGAGGACAGAGAATGGGCAAAGAAAAGCTGATACAGGAGATTGAAGAATGGCCAAGAGAGAGAGGGGCGGAGAGAACTTGAAAGGGAAAATGAAAGAATGGAGAGAAGGAGATGGAGAGAAAGGAAAAATAGGAGATGGTGAAAGAAAGTTAGAGGAAGTTAACTGAGCTGACAGAGGCCAAGAAAGTGTAAAGGACAGGTGGTCAATCGCTTATAGGTAAACACTTCATTTTATATTTTAGGGCCGAGAGAGAGAGAGAGAGAGAGAGAGAGAGAGAGAGAGAGAGAGAGAGAGAGAGAGAGAGAGAGAGAGAGAGAGAGAGTCCGACTTAGCAGTGTTTCGTCCCTACAGTGCATCTTCATTTTATCATCAGCATTATCATCATAATCATCATTGTCCTTATTACCACTGTCGTCGTCGTCGTCATTGTTATCGATGTATAGTCGTCATAGTCGTAGTCGTTTTTGCGATTTCCTGAAGCTTGTATTTCAGCTGTAAGTAAATCCACTTACCTCTCACATGAATACCATTGATAGGAGGCAGTTATCCGTCAGGACCACTTACCAGTAAGGCCATGTCGGCAATATAACAAGTTTCCTCCTACACATAGTGCATCCAGCCAGCCTTCTCTCGCTGTCCCTCCTTCCTTTGGCCATCCCGAGGCTGTGATTGATATGCAAGTACCACCCTGTCCCTGACGCCTTGGACCGATGCAGTGATCAGGTCCACGAGTTTATGGGAGCGGCGGTGGTGCTGTCACTCGTGGAAACATCTGACCGTCGCCATTTAGGACCCTTTCACACCTATGAGAAAGCGGCGTTGTTTTGATACCTTTCGGTGATATGTCTGTCCCAGTGCTTTCCTCACATCTCCAGGACTCGTATTCGTGCCGGTTAAGGAAGCTCCCTAAAACCTCCTCCCTAGCGATTTATTTTTGGATATGGCTAATTATTATCTTTCTGTGAGTTATTTATGCAGTGTAGTGATATTGGAAGGATTTATGCAACACGTTCGAGGATAGTTAGGTGTAATAAACAAAATAAATAGCTTAGGAAATGGATTTAGTAAGCATCCTCAAATGACGATGATACGGGATCCTTTGGTAATACATGTAGGAACCGACGCCCCTCTCCCTCACCTTCAGTGCCCCCTCGCTCACCTGTCTAGCCCTTTCAGTGACCTGCCACACCTGTCTCTCTCCATTTGGCCGAGGTCTGTATGTGTTCCTTGCAACACCTAGTTCCTCACTCATTCATCTTTGTTCAAGCACGTAGGCATTCAGCGGGATTTTTTTTTTTTTTTTTATGGCTCGGAGTTATCTGCAGTGAGAAGAATTTATGAGAATGTATCACACACACACACACACACACACACACACACACACACACACTCTCTCTCTCTCTCTCTCTCTCTCTCTCTCTCCATCAACGTCAACAGGAAGATATTAATCCAACCAAAACCTATGGAATCACACAGGCCCACGCTTAAGCTTTCGTTCCACCTTTCAGGGCATTGATACGGAGGGTCACGGACAACTCGTAAACGGGTTGCCATCTTGTGTTCAGAGTCAGTGACGTGGCCTTTGCATGTACTGTGGCGAATGAGGATGATGTGATGAGAGATGAAAAAAACAAAGACTAATAAAAAAAGATACAGTATACACAAATAAGAGAATATCCAAATTAGAAAAGAGAAAAGAGTGGAAAGGAGGATTTTTCAAAATTAAAGGATACGAATGCGAGATGGAAATAGTTGTGAGAAATTAAATGGTGTGAGAATGAAAAGAATCTTAAAAAACGGAATATTTAATAAGAAGGAAAGTGTGAGAAGAGAAAGGGTATGAAATGATAGAGGATACGAGACAGAATGGATTGAGAGAGAGAGAGAGAGAGAGAGAGAGAGAGAGAGAGAGAGAGAGAGAGAGAGAGAGAAATTCTACATGTGGCGAGTAAGGGGGTCACACTTATATCAAGAGGAATTTGAAGTCGCCCCACTCCCATCTCTTTCAGGTGCGTTTTTAAGAGACGCGGGAATACATGGATAGTTAGCTTAGATCCACTCCAGCCACTCTAGTTCGCATCGGCCGTGTTCTGATGCAGCAGACCAATTTATCACTAGTTCAAAATCAAGCATTTTAACTTCATTCATGTCGTTTATTAAATTATTTAAGGGCTTGACTTCTGGAAGTACCCATACAATGATGCACCAGACGGAGAGAACGGTTTCCTCCTAAACCACTCTCTTGATCTATTCTCTCTGCTGGCAGTATTTACGGGGTTGGGGGGGGGGAGGAGTTGGCCTTGTGAACTGAGCGGTGAGTGAGAAGCTGGTCAACATAATGAGTTTGTGAACGAGCAGGATGGGGTTAGAAGAAAAGAGGTAAACTGTGGGATTATAGATTAGAGTGGTTTCTATGTTGATAGAGAGGAGACAGACTGTGAAAACGGGGGAAGAATGAGGCTCTGGATTTTTGAGGGACAATGGTATATCTTCGGAGGTGAGGTTGTCACTGAGCACGACCAACGACCAGAATACCTGGATTTCTTTTTGTTGGGGCCATTTCTTATAGGATACTGCACCAAACATTAGTTATATATATATATATATATATATATATATATATATATATATATATATA
>NC_136960.1:16254731-16294731 GCF_032717465.1 Coenobita brevimanus | reverse complement strand
CTGTACCAGTGCCACTTCCAATAATATTCAATTTCTCTTCCTTCCTCACCTGTAGTGGTGCCTAAACCAATCAAATTTGCCTATTCAGGCAACCTAGGCCTACTGGTGCTCCGCCTACCTAATTAACCCGTCACTTCCCGACTGATTTTCCACCACTGACTCCCCCCAGTCCCAACCAATTTTGGATAAAAAATTTTTTGGCTCAAACCTCCGCTTTTGGTGAGAAACATCGAAAATTCATAGAAAAATCGCTCACCTGAGGTTTAAAATACTCAATACAGGTAGCAGTACCTCCTTACCTTACTGGGTTTTCTATCAGGCTGGCTCCAAAGAAAATGAGTTCTATGGGAGGGTAACTATTCCACACCACTCATAAACGGTATTTATTTATTTATTTGGTACTAATTTATATGTAGTACAAGAGTATATTGGTTTTCAAATAGTAATATAGGCATTATAAGTATTGTTTCACTCACTAACTCATCAACATACCTGACCTTTTTTTGCAACATTACCTGATCATCATATCTGACTGTTTCTTCCGCTAATGCTACGTAAACTTAGTCCTCCACATTGTCATCAATTGGGGAATAACTCTAGCCCTGAATATCTTTATAGGCCAGGTCACTAGTAACAGGTGAATTGCCAAGACAATGGTGTGCGGGGGGGGGGAGGTCATGCAGGGTAAGGCATTGTTCCAGCCTGGCATCTTATAGAGGAATAGAGGAAGGTGTCCCGTGAATACGTACCAAAAATCACGTGCAAAAATTGAAAATTGTGCAAATTATGAACCAAGCAATTGCGTGATGTACTAGTACGTCGACGGGTCTAGCTGTGACAAAACGTTGGACGTACCCATACTTCGATGGGATGCCTCGGGTTACGGAGCTTAAAACCGAGCAGACGACCTCACTCGCCCTTCTTTTCCACTCAGAACTTCACCAGGCTACTACCTGCCTTGCTCTCCATCTCTCCTGGTAAAATCTGGCCACGTGGTATCACTTTACATATATGATACACATAAACACAACAGCCCTGCACTCCCCTGCTTCTCACTAAATTCATTACTCATAGTCTTAGTCTGTAACTATTCATTCATATAATCGATCTACACATGCTGTAATGTAATGACCTTGTACTATTTAGAAATCATGCAATAACTCTGCATTGGTCCACATCAATAATCACTGCCCTGTATATTTCTTCCTAACACATTGGCATTTATTTATCCTAACCATTTACCTTGTTGTAGCCCCAAGTAAAATATATATCCCCATAACTAAAAACGACAGTGGTGACTCCAACCTTAACACGCCACATTGATGACTTCCCGGAGTGTTTAAACAACATGGATACCTTACCACACATCTGACTATCCCTTCCTACATTCACATACGATATTAACACGTGGTTTACACAAGTTGATGCCACGTGGCCTGAAGATACCAGTGATGATGACAAATTCAGAGCAGTTGCCTGCACTCTCCCAACTCAAGTAGCTGCCCTTGTTTAGGACATACTCCTCAAACCACCTATAGGGCACTAATATAAAATCCTGAAGGAGAGTCTGCTGCAGGCCCTGGGCAAATCAAAGCAGGCACTTTTATTGGAGCTAGATGCCATTCGCTCCCAACAGCAGCATCCCTTGGCCCTCTTTGCCCACATTCAAGCCACTCTCACGGCAGCTGGGGCCACACTATCATATGACCTCCTCTGGCACCAACTCTTCCAGCTCATGCCACCAGACTTCCAACTCCATCTAACATCCCTGGGCCCTGGCACATCCCTTACTGAGTTCATCGAGAGGGCGGACATTCTATATGAAACTCAACAGCATTATGCCAACCACCCAGTAAGTGTACACTCCTCTCTTTCCCTGTCATAGCCCCCAGTGCTACCCCTAGTGAAAGAGCTGTGTCAGTGAACAGTGTTGTGAACAAAATCGGTTCCATGTCAGAGCTGAGTACCTTATTAGCAATGTTAACAAATAGAATAGATGAGCTGGAAAATAAAGTAAGTGGCTTCACCACTCAGACCCCCAGTCTTGCAATTCATCCCCCAGCCCCTCCATGTTCCAAAAGTGTTCCCCCAGTGAACCGTGCTTGTAATGCTAATCCCCAAACAGCAAGGGACAATTTCGTGTCGTGTACATAATCATATCACAAGCACTTTGGCATGGAAGCCAGACGACGTGCACCACCCTGCATATTCACGGGAAATGCATATGGCAGGAGACAGTTCCAGTAATGTATCCCGCCACACACACCAAACACCCACTCAGGATCAGCACACCCACTGGCTTCAGGGAACTACTATGGGATAAAGACCCCATCTCCGGAACAAAATACCTGATTGACACCGGGGCCGCATTCAGTATAGTCTCTCCTACCTCTGACCACAAAATGGTTCAGCAACCCGCATTTGACCTGATAGCAGCAAACGGCACCCCCATAGCCACATACGGCACAGAACCCCATCACATGGCACTCGCCCAGTCAGTGTCATTTACTTGGCCGTTCCTTGTCACAGACGTTAATCGACCCATTATTGGCGTCGACTTCCTGGAGGTATGTGAGTTGCCTGTGGATACCAGAGGACAGAATCTATACCATAGACCCTCAAACTCGTCCATCAAAGTAACCGGATGTGCTGGTAATCCTCCACTCATTACACACCTTCACCAGAAATCCTCATACGATTCCATACTACATCAGTTTCCCTTCCTGACCTCTCACTCGCCCAACAATGGCCGTACAGACCATGGTGTAGAGCACTGCATCATCACTTCCGGACTCCCCTGTTTCACCCGTAAAGATGCCTTCCCCCAGAATGTTGTCAGGCAGCGGAAAAGGAGTTTCAGACAATGCTTGACAAGGGCATCATTCGGCTGCTGGGCATTCCCTATACACATGGTACCGAAGGCACAGCAGGGTGAGTGGAGAGCATGTTGGGACTACAGGGCACTGAATGCCATGACAGTTCCTGATAGATACCCCATTCCCCACATCCAGGATTTCCACCACCAACTACATGGCTATTGTGTATTTTCCAAGATCGATTTAGTCAGGGCATTCCACCAAATCCCTGTGGCGGAGAAGGACATCCCCAAGATGGCGGTAACCACCCCCTTTGGCCTGTTTGAATTCACAAAGATGAATTTCAGCCTCAGAAACGCCACACAAACATTTCAGAGATTTATGGACCAGGTTGTCAGGGGGCTAGATTTCGTTATGGTCTACATCGATGACATCCTTTTAGCTTCTGATTCCCTTGAGCAGCACAAAACACTCCTCCAAATGCTGTTCCAGTGCCTGTAGGACTACAGGCTGCATGTGCACCCGGCGAAGTGTATCCTCAGTGCAGACGAATTGGATTTCTTGGGGCACAGGGTATACGCCACAGGTATCATGCCCCTCTCGCAGAAGGTGGACGCCATTCAAGGAATTTCCACACCCTGCTGCACCTTGCAGGCTCAGGGGATTCTTAGGGATGGTCAATTATTATCACAGGTTCCTGAGAAATGCCGCAGCCTCATTAGCCCCCTCAACGATCTCCTGAAGGGGACAAAGAAGACATCCTCCAAGCCTCTTCAGTGGACCGCACAGTCAGACCATCCCTTCACCACTCTCAAAAACCACATCACCCACCTGGCATACCCATCACCAGATGCCCCCATCACATTCACCACAGATGCCTCTGCCAAAGCTGTGGGTGCAGTCCTACAACAACAAGTCAATGGTGCAAATGTGCCTGTTGCATTCTACAGCCAGCGCCTTAACCCTGCCCAGCACAAATACTGTACAGTGCCTTCGACAGAGAGTTGCTGCCTATATATGAGGCAGTCAGACGTTTCAGGCATTTTCTGGAAGGAATCACCATCCTCACTGACCATAAACCCCTTGTTTACGCCATGGCTCAGAAAGGTGAAAATTGGTCTCCTTGGGTGGCAAGACAGACAGCCTTCGTTTCAGAGTTTCCACTAGCATCCACCACATCAGTGGGGACCTGAACAGGTTGTGGACGCCCTGTCCTGTGGAGTTTCAGCTGTCAGCCCTACACTACCCCTGTTTGACCAAGCAGCATTGGCCTGGGAGCAGAAGGATGATCAGGAACTCCAAGAATTGATGCAGGCCATGACCTCATTCCAACTGCAACAGTTTTATGTCACTGGCACACCCCAAAAACTCTGGTGTGACATATCAAGCGGGACAGCGCGGCCCTATATTCCCCAATGATTCCGAAGGCAAGTCTTTAGTCATTACCACGAGATGGCACACCCAGGCATTCACAGCATGCACAGCTTACTTAGCCAGCGAGTGGTATGGCCAGGGATGAGGCATGTGTGGTGTGTCAGTCAGCAAAAGTGCATTGCCACACCAAGACACCACTTCAACCGCTGCCCACACCAACTCAACATTTCCACACGGTCCACATTGACATCCTCGGCCCCCTCTCCGAATCTAGGGGTAACCACTATATCTTAACGTGCATAGATGGAGCAACAAGGTGGGTCGAGGCCACGCCCATGCTGGACGCTACAACTGACCCTGTGGCATATCACTTCCTGACATCCTGGGTCACTCGTTTTGGTGCCCTGCATGTCATCATCACAGACCAAGGCCCCCAATTCGAATCTCGGGCCTGGCAGGACCTAATGGACTTTCTGGGTGCTAAACGCCACAAAACCTCCGCATATCACCCTCAGGCAAACAGGATGATTGAGTACTGCCATCGTTGCCTGAAGAAAGCACTGAGGGCACTTCCCCACCCAGTGAACTATGTGGCCATGCTGCCAATCATCCTCCTAAACTGGAGGGTTACAGAGAAGGAGGACATCGGGAATTCCCAGGCGGAGCTAACATACGGGGAAGACTTGAGGCTGCTGGGGCAGTTCGCCCTGCAACCAGGCATGCCAGCCCTGGTTTTCCTCCCAGAGCTCCAGCAGGCAATGCAGGCACTATGACCAGTCCCCCCTCGTTCTCGCCAGCACCAGACAACGTTCATCCCGCACTCCCTACCAGACGCCGAACAGGTCTTCGTGAGGAGGGGTCAATGCACTTCACCACTCCAAACCCCACACGAAGGCCCATACCCTGTGATCACAAACTCAGACAAAACAGTCACGATATATAAACAGGGGAAACCATCCACAATCACTGCTGACAGAGTCAAACCAGCCACACCACAAACCCAGTCACAGACAGCACCCCACACTTCATCCCCCAACCTTGCCAGCCCACCAACCACACGCACACAACCAACACCTTAAATCCCAGCACCAACACCACCCACACACACACACACACCCCATCCCCTTTGTCAAGTCGTACCCTCTGCTACCTGTCATCACCACACACCGACTCAGGCATCATGCAGTACAGCAAACCTCTACCACTGATGGAAACACTTCCTCACTACCACCCACACTACCGTCCACAAACCCTACCTCCAGCTCTAACGCTACTACCACTAACCCACCCTCTCTGTCAACCTCACACGATCCTACCTCTCACCTTACTCCCCCACCCACCATCCCTCGACCTGTCCTTACACCTCATCCACCCTCTCTGTCAACTCCAGCTCCTGCCCCTTACCCAGTCCTTAGCCCAAACCCACCCTCTCCATCAACCTCAAGCGATCCCACCCCATACTCTTTCCCACCAGTCCTCACCCCTCCCCCAGTCAATACCCCTCATCCATCAACACCCATTTTTCCTGTAATCCCTCCACCACTAACCACAACCCTACAAACTACATCAATAACTACCACATTTACCTACACACAATCAGGCAATCTCAGCAAACCACCACAATTTTACACCTCAGCATAATCTGATACCAAAATCCGCAGACACTCCAAGTCATCACACCTATGTTGCATTCATATAGTACAGAATTGTTTTTGTGTGTGTGCTACCTCATATAATAGCTCAATTGTAAAGGCGGGCATAACTCTCTCTCATTCATTTGCTCATAATAACTAAGCACTAGTCAAATTCTCATATAGAAAGTTATGCCCGGCTACTATTTCTTAGTCTATAACAACTGCTATTTGTAATTAACGCATTCAAATCACATTCCAATGTTCGCTCACTTTGAAAATTGTATATATTTATTTTTTCTTTTTTTTTTTTTACCTTGTAACCTAATCATATTCTTTGTTCCTCTTTTCTTCCTGTTTTGTTGCCATAAACGGAAGAGGGGAGGGAGAGTTCTGTGGCATATATTACATCATTAAGTATTGGACCTTGCACTTCACTTACACATGTGGTTTCCTTCCTTTGTGGCTTTTCTGCATTTCACCAACACACGTGGTTTCCTTCCCTTGTGGCTTTTCCCCATTTTGTTCTCGGAATTATCATGACTAATCATGCCGCTACCAATAGTTTCAATTTCTCATCCTTCCTCATCTGTACCAGTGCCGCTTCCAACAATATTCAATTTCTCTTCCCTGCTCACCTGCAGTGGTACATAAACCAATCAAATATGCCTATTCAGACAACCTAGGCCTACTGGTGCTTCTCCTACCTTATTAACCCCTCCGTGGCTGAAGGCCCGGAATTTTCCGTGCACGCCAGGCCGATGCCGGGGCCATTTTTTCAAGTTTTGAAAATTGATTTTTTTTTCTTGCCATATTGAAGAGAACGTTCAGATGCACCTAACAGTGCAAATCCCAGCTTCCTAGACGCATTATGTGGCTTGCAATGGAGCATGGAAGTTGCAGAAATATCGGCAACCAATATCCGTCGCCCAGGGGACTGCCGCAACGCAACTGGGGAGGTTTTGTTATTTTTTTTTACCTCCCAAAACAATACGAATGGTGCTGAAATGTTGTACATATATGAGATATGATGATATCGAATGATTTAAGTACATAATCTGTTAGGAATGGCTGGAAAAAAAATTATAAATACCTTTTCACCCATTTGATATAAAATATGTTTATGGTAGTTTTGAGTTATTTTTTACGTTATCGTTGTGCCCATGCTTGGAAAAGGGGGCGAAAGAGTTGAATTTTCGGTCCTAAATGAGAAAACTGCAAGTCCTCCAAGGTTAGACCCTGCCACAGAAGAATAAAGTTGAGGGTCAGATCCGATTAGAAATGTGGAAGTTGAGTTGCAACTTCGAGCTACCACACCACGAGCATGGCTAAAAATAGAATCGTAATGCAGTTTCAGAAGTCTGATTATTACGAATACAGATACAAAGCAGAAATAAATAAGTTTACAGATGGGGGAAAACGTATTTTTTCCGTAATAACATGGTCATCTTTATCTTTTACGTTCATCTTTTATCATTGTACCTTGTTATTTTCGCAATATATATTGCTGTCTCGTAAACAGGGTGGTTGTATGTGTTTTGCAAGGGAGGAAAAAGATTGTATTTTCTGCAAGGGTCGAGATAATAGGTGTAACTATGAGTTTTTAGGCTTGGCCACGAGCGAAAAAATCGTACATCCACTGGTCATGACAGCAGGTGGTGAACTAACAGATGATATGTGAGAGGGTGAAGTCAAGGTCAGTCTCATGCCCCAGATTTTCGTTCACTTTCCGAAGGTTTTCACAGTTTTCTACAAGTTGCACTGCATCAAATGATCCAAACTATTACAGCAAACCTGAGCAAATAGGTAACGATACAAAGACAAAAATGTATTTTTCACTTATCATGTCTTATTTGTATGTGCCTGAATTACTTCATAATCATAAACAGGTGGTTGTGTGTGTTTTGCAAGAGAGGACAAAGATGATATGTTCTGCCTGGGTCGAGATAATGGGTGTAGTTGTGCTTGTTTAGGTATGGCTAGGAGCGAAAAAAATTGAAAATCCACTGATCACAGCAGCAGGCTTTGAACTGCTTCGTGAGGTGTATGGGAGTGTAGTGTAGGTCAGTGTGAAGACGTTCCGAATGTTCGTTCACTTCCCAAAAATTTTTGCAGTTTTTTAAAGGCTGCGCTCAAATGACGCCATCGATCGGCTAAACATCATTTGATGCCGGCGACCACGGAGGGGTTAAGGGGCTTAAAACCGAGAAAGAGACCTTGCTCGCCCTTCTTTTCCACTCAGAACTTCACCCGGCTACTACCTGCCTTGCTCTCCGTCTCTCCTGGTGAAATCTGGCCACGTGGTACAACTTTACATATACGATACACATAAACACAACAGCACGGCACTCCCGCTTCTCACCAAATTCATTACTCATATTCTTAGTCTGTAACCATTCATTCATGTAATTGATCTACACATGCTGTAATGTAATGCCCTTAATGTCACGGGGTTTTTAAATATAAATGCACAATTAAATGATAATTCTCAATGATACTGAAGAGCAGGGACAATGAATTGTCTTGCTAAATCAAGCAATGATTACTTTATGCCGGTCCGCTTCGCTGACTCTCTCAGAACGAGAATTTATAAACTTTCTCAACAGTACACAGCAGAGACTAATTACTCAATTGATGTTTATTAGTACTGTTAGCCTCTGGAGAAAGTTACTTCACCCCTGACAATAAATAACTAATACTATTAATAATATCAGGTTCTTGCTGATGCGTAACTCCTAGAAGGCACAACGGATTTTAAGCTTAATACAACAAGACTGGTCTAAGTACCAGTTATGAATAGCAAAACGTTTATGCAAGCTAGGAGCTATAAGGGAAATAAGCTTAATTGTGGAGAAATGAAACACGAGTTTACATTACATTAAGCTCAAGAAAAAGAACTGTTAAATTTATTGAGTACAAAGAAATAAATTTAATGTTACATTTCAAATGAATTCAAAGTAAAGAGATCGCACTCACTCACTCACTCAAAAGCTAAATTCTTAAACTAGGAAAAGCACTTTAACTAAACTCTTAAGTCTAGGAAAACGAAAAGAAAATACTGGTCAATGTAGCGTATCACCAAAGAAGGGTGGGAGCCTGGAGAACTGTAGTCTAGTGGAGTCTGGGTGCTAGCTGAACTCTCTCACTCTCACTTCTGGAGCACAGAACCTCACTCCGTCACGACAGACAAAAGACTGCCCATTCAAATACGATGCGTGTGGTAGGACGCACAGGCCAGCTGAGAAGGCGTGGCCAATGGTTGAGGCAAGCAGGGGCAAACAATAAAGAAACAATAATATAGCTCAATAGAGCACTTAATGACGTGCATTAGATTGGTCACTTTTGAAACAGTGACGAATGTTTTGAAAAAAGTATACCACCGAAATGGAGAGAGAAACGGTTGACTGAACGATACACAGTGAGTTTTCCACTAATAGTTCGTGGTTTCTCACAAAAGGAACGTGTCGCAAATTTGATTCGTGACATTATGCCCCTGCAAAATGAAATTTTTTCCTTATGGGAAAAAATTTGTGGATATATATATATATATATATATATATTGTTACGGTTAGCGCCAGCCCGGGGCTATTACAAAAAGACAACAAGTCAGCCTTAGATGATCGGCCTCCACTGCGTTGCAAAAATAACACAGACCCCGGCACCAACACTCCGCAAACTAGAGAAAAAACTGCGCAACGGAAGAATACTTACTTAAGAACGCAACACTCTGTACTGTGATAGTAAAACGGAACAGCCTACCTATAGATCTAGCCTACTATCGTCACTACCGGAAGTAATACCGCCCGAGACAGTATACAGGAACACCTCCCACTTACTTCCGGTGGTGACGACTTTCTACTTAACCCGTGTCCAAGGGGGAACGCAGTTGACAGCTCACGATAGTTCTCACTAGCCTTGAGCAAAGAGATGGGATTAACTGTGTAGGGGTTAGGGGTGTGTGTGTGTATGTACGTGTGTTGGGGAACGTTAACAAAGGCAGCGAGAAGACCACGGTGAGCCAAACTGGCCCTCCAAAGACAACACGGTTACAAAAACAAAATAAAATAACTACTTCCCTCAGTCAGCAACAAAAGAATAAAAATAAACTTAAATGAAAACGCCAGCTCGGCAGAAAAATGACTGGGGAGAGAGAGAGAGTGTACAAGCACCCGATACTAAAGCTGGCTGGGAAGAGACTGCCTCTGATCAAGGCTCGTTCAGTCAAGCGCGAACGCATGAATCAGATTAATTAACAAGGAACTTAAATTCGTGCCCCTCTCTCTCTCTACAATGAATTGGTACTTCTAATGCAAGCAAAACATCATTAAATATACTGGTAGCTCACATAAGACAATCAAAATAATCAAATGCATACTCAGCATGGCATGAAATAAAATTGCCCTCAGTGGCGGGAACGAAAGAAACAAAAGAACTTGTAACACTCGCTAATTTAAACTCCGCGAATGACACGGGTACATACTGCATAATTCCCCTAGCCCACCTGTAACGGCTGCATCCGTGGGAACGGAAAGGCGGACAGCGTAACACGCCCTTCCCCAAGGGAAAATTTTGAGCCCTGGATCAAAATTTTCGAATCAAGACCCTGACCCCTCCCTGGATAAACAATCAGCAATTACGTTATCAATCCCCTTAATATGCCTAACTTCTAAATTGTACTCCTGCAAAAACAAACTCCAGCGGGTCAAACGCTGGTTCTTGAATTTAAACTTGTTCAAAAACTGCAGGGGATGATGGTCTGAATAAATCTTGATCACAGGGCCAAAAGGGGGCAGGTAGACAGCAAAGTGTTGCAGGGCCAGGATAATCGCTAATAACTCCTGCTCTATGACAGAGTAGTTCTTCTGGGCTCTATTAAACTTCTTTGAGAAGTATGATATGGGATGTTCAACCTGGCCCTCATCCGGCTGCATCAACACTGCTCCTACCCCTACTCGGCTAGCATCAACTGCCAGCACAAAAGATCTGTCAAAATCTGGTGCACGCAATATAGGGTGGTGGCACAGCAGAGACTTAACAGTAGTAAAAGCTTGCTCACACTCGGCTGTCCACTGCCACTTCTTATCCTTGCACAATAAGTCAGTAAGAGGGGCAAGCACTGTGGAGTAATTCCCAATAAATCTTCTATAATAGCCGATCATGCCCAAAAATCGCTGGAGGGCACGGCGACACTGGGGTGCTGCAAAGTTGGAAATGGCATCCACCTTAGCCCGAGGTGGAGCCACTTGCCCATGTCCTACAACAAATCCAAGGTACTGGACCTTAGCACGTACGAACTCGCACTTGTCTAAGTTGACTACTAAGCCAGCTTCCTCCAACCGCTTAATGAGCATTTCCACATGATCAAGGTGCTCCTCCCACTTGGTGTCATACACAATGACATCATCGATGTAAACGACACAATTAGGTATGCCATCCACCACTTTATCCATAAGCCTCTGGAAAGTGGCTGGAGCATTCTTCAGTCCATAAGGCATCACCTGGCACTGATATACTGCACCACTGACAACAAAGCTAGCCACTTGTTTAGCCCGTTCCGTCAGCGGGACCTGCCAGTATCCTTTTACTAAGTCAAGTTTGGTGATATAAGTGGCATTTCCCACCTTGTCCACGGAGTCATCGACCCGAGGCAAGCGATAAGCACCGGTCTTAGACAGTGAGTTAACCTTCCGGAAGTCCACACACAACCTAACCTTCCCATCTGGCTTTGGCTGCAAGGTAACTGGTAACTCCACTCACTGAAACTCCTCTTAATCAATCCATGGTCCAACATATACTTGATCTCATTATCGAGAGCTTTCTGTCTGATAGGGTTGATGCGGTAGGGAGCTAATTTTACAGGCTTACTATCCCCAACGTCAATGTCATGAGTAGCCCAAGTTGTCAATCCCGGGGAATCTCCAAAAACTTTTGGATGTTTCCATAATCTGTTGCACAGCTCTTCTTGCTTTACTGGATCAAGGTGTCGCAATTTCTCCACCAGAGCTGCATAACCATTGCCCTCCCATAGGTCAGCTGGTAACATCTCACCACGACTAAGCACTTCCTCCTGCTCCTCCAACTCACTACCAATCGTCAAAACTACAGGAGCGCTCTTATCCCTGGTTCCCTTGACGTCCGCTCCAAAGTCACCTTCCAGGGACTGTGGCTGTAACCCTGGTCCACTACTCACATCATCGGCACCAACAGCTCCCTCCACAGCACGTTCCTTTGATGCTACGTCCTCCTTTCCCCGTCCTTCACATCCCAGGTGAGAGACATCAGCAGTCATCCCACAATGAGAATCAACTGGGCGGTAGTATGGCTTCAACATATTAATGTGGCACAACTGAGTACTCTTCCGCCTATCTGGGGTAACAATTAGATAGTCAAGTTCCCCAACTCTCTTCTTCACAATATAAGGACCACTGAATCTAGCCGCCAGAGGTTTTCCTTGCATGGGCAGCAGTGCCAAAACTTCATCTCCTTGCTTAAACTCACGACTTCTGACCTTCTTATCATAATGAGCCTTCATTTTCGCTTGAGCCCCGATTAGATGGTGACGGGCAAGCTCTAAAGCGCAATGCAGTCTCTCCCGAGTGCGGCAGACATAGTCAAGCATGGATTCCTGGTTGCCAGATTTGTTGTTACTCCAGGCCTCTCGCACCACATCCAAGGGACCACGAACTCTGTGCCCAAACACTAACTCATTGGGTGAAAACCCTAACGACTCAGTTGGTACCCCTCTCACTGCAAACATAACAAAGGGCACCGCTAGGTCCCAATCCTTTCCACTATCATAGCAGAAGGTGCGCAGCATGGTCTTTAAGGTCTGATGATGCCTCTCCAGGGCACCTTGTGACTGCGGATGGTAGGCACTGGACAAAATGTGTTTGATGCCCAACTCTGTCATTGTCTGCTTAAATAAATTAGATGTAAAATTTACTCCACGGTCTGACTGCAACTCCTTGGGCAGGCCAAAATGAGTAAAGAACAGGATAAGTTGCTTGACTACTGACTTCGCCTGCATGCTTCTGATTGGTATAGCCTCTGGGTATCGCGTGGTAACATCCATTATGGTTAACAAATACTTGTTTCCAGCAGAAGCAGGAGGTAAAGGGCCCACGATATCAATGATTACCCGGGTAAACGGAGGTTCAACTGCAGGAATGGGAGTCAAAGGGGCCACAGGAAGAACTTGATTAGGCTTGCCCACTATCTGACACGTGTGACAGCTCTTGATGTACGCAGCAACTTGTCCCGGCATACTTGGCCACCAAAAGTTATATCTTAAGCGCTGCACTGTCTTTCTGTTTCCCAAGTGACCTGCTAAAGGTCCTTCATGTGCTAACTGTATTAACGGCACCCTATACTGCACAGGCACCACCACCTGCACTAACTCACCCACTCCTCCATCCACCGTGGCGCCAGTGGGCGTCCATCGGCGATGTAAAACATTGTCTTTAATCAGGAACTCCTCCTTACCACACTCCATACTTCTTTCTTCCCCTACTCGAGCAAACAAGGGCTTTAATGTTACATCCTCCTGTTGCTTCACCCTCAATTCTGCTGGCCCAACACCCGCCAGCTCTACTGAGGACTGAGATAAGGGACTGGTCGGGACACTGGATTGCGAAGGGCGATCAATCTCAGCGTCACCTCTAATACACTCGACAGGGGGAGGAATGTCAGACTCCACACTGACATCATCACCTCTACCCTCAACAGAGGCACTCTGTTCCTCAGGCGCGTTTGACGGTGGTCCTGCATCCCCGCAGTCGACCTCAGCGTCCTGAAATTCTTCTGATTCAGTCGGTGGGCTGGGTTCAGTCTCCACACAGACACACTCAGCACCACCTCTAGTGTCCTGAGTGGGAAGTGGGGCGGCGCCCATGCACGCATTCCCACTCTCCTCACCCACTACAGCAACACTCTGCTCACTAGGTTCCTCCATTGGTGGCCCTGCCTCATCACAGTCGACCCCAAGAACCTGTGGCTTCACCAGTTCTTCCTCCCGGGCTGCAACCTGTGCCATAGATCGTGTAATTGCACAGACCGGGAACATGGCTTCCACTTCTGCATCAACTTCAATACCAATTTCTGGGGCGTCAAAACACTTCTCTGCCACAACAACTGGTGGAGGAAGAGATGGAAATACTTTCTCCCCAGCCAGGTCGTTCCCCAGCAGAAAATCAATCCCCTCTACTGGCATTACATCAGCAACAGCTACTTGAGCTGCAGCCTGAACAATTGGGCAATCGAGTTCCACATGAACATAATCATAGTATTCATCTGAGTTCATGCCTCTACACAGCACATACTTCCCTGAGTTTACAGGCCCTCCAGTCACGTTTCTGCACACAGACTGTTGTGCACAGGTATCACGAGCCACAGTAACTGGATAACTGATCCCATGAATTTTCACTGTGCCGTGACATATAAAAGGTTTACACCAGTCTAGGGACGATTTCTGAGGCAGTTCATCCGGAGGTGGCGTAGCATGTTGGGTAACTTTTTCAGCCTGAGCTGGCAGCGAGCACAGCCGGCTGCACTCCAGCTTTCCACAGACTTCTCCCTCACCGTTACCACTCTCCCAACTCCTCTCGCTCACCTGACTCGAACCTATAACTAATGCCACTGGTTTGGCATTTTGGGAGGCCTTCCATTTAGGGCAGTTAGGCTTGATGTGCCCACTCTGTTTGCAAAAGTAACAAACTAGCTTCGAACTGGATACAGGGCTCTTTCTCCCTGAATTCTTTTTCTCCTCTGTACTTCCCTTGGACTGATTCATGGGAGATTTATCCCAGGCAGGGCCACTCACAGTCCTCTCCCTGGAATACTGAAAATTAGCATACTTGACCCCCATACTCCGCAAGGCAAATACCTGGTCATCAGCCCACGTCGCTGCTTCCTTCACGGTCTTAAATCTCTTCTCCCTAATTTTAACATCAATTTCTTTGTCAGCCATGTTGGTAAAATGTTCCATCAAAAACAGTTCACGCACCTCGTTATACGAAGTGGCGCTCTCACTCAGCAACCACTCGTCTAACCTCTCCTCCAGATACCTAGCGTAGGCCATATAGGTGTCAGCAGGCCTTTTCCGAGCACCACGGAACAACAACCGATAAGCCTCTGGTCTAAGTTCATATGCCTTCAGGATGGCTGTTTTAAATTCATCATAATCATCTACATCCTTAGGGCTCAACCTATTATACACTTCCAAAGCTTTTCCCTTCAGCACATTAGATACCAACCCCACCCAGCGCTGCCTTGGCCACTCAAACTCCCTAGCCTTCTTTTCAAACCTGACAAACCATTCTGTCACCTTCAACTCATCAAATGCTGGCACTAATTTTAGACTCCTTGAGAACCAACTCTCCCTATCCTCTGCACGGCCTGAGGTTTGGGTATCTGAAGTTGGTCTATTAGCAGTCAGCTCCAAGCGAGTCTTCTCCAGCTCAAATCGCATTTTTTCACGCTGCAACTCCATCTCCCTCTCTTCTTTTGCACGCTGCATTTCCCTCTCTAACTTTTTCAACTCCAACTGCAACTGAGCCTCCGGTGACAAGGCTCCAGGGTATATGGGAGTGGAATGAACAACTCCAGGGAAAGCACTAGACATACCTGGGGGAACTGCTCTAAACTGGCTCGGCGGCATCATAGATGGTAATAGTGGGGTAGCGAAACGAGGCATTTCAGCACCATAGTCAAATTCAGGGCTCACACGGGGAGTACCTTTGCTATGTGCCTCTCGTTGTTCCATATCCACAGGTGACTCAGCACGTACGCGATCTGGTGTAGACACGCGTGACTCCATGGCGACAAATCAATGGCAGTACTAAATAATGAAATACTAATGCTGACTGAGAAACTACAAAACACATCAACTTCACCTCAAAGCACAGAGAACGCCAAGGTAACGATATCCTAGCAAGAAGAAGGCACTGTTAGGATATCCTGATGCGAGGTCGCCACTGTTACGGTTTGCGCCAGCCCGGGGCTATTACAAAAAGACCACAAGGCAGCCTTAGATGATCGGCCTCCACTGCGTTGCAAAAATAACGCAGACCCCGGCACCGACACTCCGCAAACTAGAGAAAAAACTGCGCAACGGAAGAATACTTACTTAAGAACGCAACACTCTGTACTGTGATAGTAAAACGGAACAGCCTACCTATAGATCTAGCCTACTATCGTCACTACCGGAAGTAATACCGCCCGAGACAGTATACAGGAACACCTCCCACTTACTTCCGGTGGTGACGACTTTCTACTTAACCCGTGTCCAAGGGGGAACGCAGTTGACGGCTCACGATAGTTCTCACTAGCCTTGAGCAAAGAGATGGGATTAACTGTGTAGGGGTTAGGGGTGTGTGTGTGTATGTACGTGTGTTGGGGAACGTTAACAAAGGCAGCGAGAAGACCATGGTGAGCCAAACTGGCCCTCCAAAGACAACACGGTTACAAAAACAAAATAAAATAACTACTTCCCTCAGTCAGCAACAAAAGAATAAAAATAAACTTAAATGAAAACGCCAGCTCGGCAGAAAAATGACTGGGGAGAGAGAGAGAGTGTACAAGCACCCGATACTAAAGCTGGCTGGGAAGAGACTGCCTCTGATCAAGGCTCGTTCAGTCAAGCGCGAACGCATGAATCAGATTAATTAACAAGGAACTTAAATTCGTGCCCCTCTCTCTCTCTACAATGAATTGGTACTTCTAATGCAAACAAAACATCATTAAATATACTGGTAGCTCACATAAGACAATCAAAATAATCAAATGCATACTCAGCATGGCATGAAATAAAATTGCCCTCAGTGGCGGGAACGAAAGAAACAAAAGAACTTGTAACACTCGCTAATTTAAACTCCGCGAATGACATGGATACATACTGCATAATCCCCCTAGCCCAGCTGTAACGGCTGCATCCGTGGGAACGGAAAGGCGGACAGCGTAACAATATATATATATATACATCCTAACTCAGTCACACAAGATTCACACTGTGGTGTGTATGCTATCCTGCTACAGGAGAAAATCACTATCGCCAATGAGCGTAAAAACCTCGTATTTACGTTAATAGAGGCAAGCTTGAGGGAAAAAACTCCGTGACGACGGTGAAAATCCTGTACTCAGGTCAAACTGAGCGAAAGTTCGCTACATTTACACTGATAACTAATTGTTGTGTAGCGTGGTGTATGTGATACACGGTGTAGGTGTGACAGTTGTATTGTAACTGTACCTACATGTAAAATGACACAGTAAATATTAATAATATGGCGATGATGAAGGCAGAGGAGAAGAGGCAGCAGCGTGCGGCAGACGATCAGCTGGCCCGCACAGCAAAACTGCTACACCCATCGCTGTACCTGCAAATCAATTAGGGTGGAGCATCAAAAGTGTCAATGTGACAAAAATTCTTATTACATTACAATTACTCTCTCTGCCTAGCAATCAGTACATGCTACGAAAGGTACGCTCTAGCTGAAAAACACGAGTGACAGCCTAAGCTTCGTACATTCGAGGTCGCCATTAATTTATTAGGTAGATTATTAACCAGGAAACGTAGTCCCTGGACGCCGTTGTCTCGATGACTTGTGTAGTTTAATGGTTAAACTTAACTCTACACTTACGATTAGTGTCGGCAAGTTGAGAATCCTTATGCAAACTCGGGCTCGTGTGTCTGCAGACACAGCCTCGAACTGCACACGGGTCCTCAACCTCTGCCTTAATCTAGTGCCTATATTAATATCGGGGAACTGAAAATCCTTGTGCAACTTGGGCTCGTGTGTCCACAGACACAGCCTCGAGTCGCCTCTGCGGGGTTCTCTCTCGAACTTCCCCCTTAACTTACACTACTTATATTAATATTGGGGAGCTGAGAATCCTTGTGCAAACTCGGGCTTGTGTGTCCGCAGACACAGCCTCAAGTTGCCTCTGCGGGGTTCTCTCACTTCCCCCTTAACCTACAGTACTTATATTATATCGGGGAGCTGAGAATCCCTGTGCAAACTCGGGCTCGTGTGTCTGCAGACACAGCCTCGAGTCGCCTCTGTGGGGTTCTCTCTCTCTTCCCCTTAACTTACGGTACATATGTATGTCCAGGCCCTGGACATAATGTGTCCTGTGGGACCAATGGGCAAGACGTCAGGTCTGCACCCACTTCACCACTACCCTGTCTCTCAACTGACTCAGAGATTACAGGTGTGGTTACAAACGGCACAGGAAGGACATGTCCCTGATTGGTGTTACATGGACACACAGTGCAGGAACGCACAAAACTATCTATGTCTCGTCCCATCCCTGGCCAGAAAAAGTCAGCTCAGATATGGCCCTGGGTCTTCCTTTTGCCCATGTGACCTCCTGAGGCTGAACAATGACCCCATTGTAACACTGCTAGGTGGTGCTTAGTGGGAACGACAAACCGCAGTCGAACCTCGCCCTCGGGTGTTCGTGACTCACGGTAGAGCCGTCCTTGTTTGCGAAGGAACTTGGCTTGACCTCCCCGTGAATACTTAATCACTCGACCCTTTTGTTTCTTCCGCACGGCAGCAAGTGTCGGGTCAGAATGTTGTTCTTGAACAACAAGTTGGCTACACATCAGATCTTGTGGCGATTCAATGGCCACAGGGGTGACACAGTCTAGAGCCTCAGCCATGGCTCGTGTTACTGTAGCCAAAGTCTGAGTAGCGTCATCTTCGGTGCAACTATCCTTGACACTGGAAATATTGCCTATGATTAGGTCAAATAAAGGTTCTGGCATGACAACTGCGAGTGTCGTACCAGTATAAAATGGAGATGGCATCTGGATACATGCCTAAGGGAACAATCTCACTGATCCATCAATAAGGTTTGCATGGATCTGTCGACCTGTGTACTGCTCAAGCCGAACTAGACTCTGCTTGACAGAGCAACCTGAGGATCCATTATCTCTCAGGACCTTCACAGGAATGTCTCCCACAAACCCTGGCTGAACAAGGAAGGCTCTGTCACCTGTGGGAGGGCCTGTGGAGGAAGCAGCTAGCCACTCATGAGGCTGCTGAATTGATGCGGCAAAGATGGTGCCCTGAGAATTAGATACTTGAGGGGTCGTACTCACTGCCTGTGGAGATGGAACATTGGCCATCTGTGGAGGGGTGTTCATTGTCGCTGTGGGACTAGTGAACTGTGGGGGAGTACCCGTACTGATAGGGACGTCACCACCATGCTGCTGCCATTGAGGAGTGAAGGCTGCATTTGCTTCCTGCCTCCTATTCACTTGAGCTGGTGGTGAAAAGGACAGTCCCAACGGTCGGTTGCGTGGCTGATACTGCTGCTGGTTAGGGTACCTGTTGTACATCTTCCACTCAGGTTTCTGAGTGTTTTACCCCTGGTCCTTCCTCTGCAGTTTTGGACCTTGGCCATTACTCTGAGAATGGCCATGGTGCTGGGATTCAATTTGAGACGGCTTCCCAGACTTGTCAGGTTTTCTGTTCCAGGTGTTTTGCTTACGAGTTAGATACCCGTATGCAGTGAAATATGCGTCAGCCTTTTCCACCATTTGGCTGGCATCTTTCACCTGGCAGATCTTAAGCTGTGCTATGAGCTCAGCAGGCCACGACCTCTCTAGCTGTGTACGCAGCATAAGGTCAATTATCCCCTCACGCGTGGAAGGAGTTTCATCTTTCTCCATCCACTCAATTAAGTAAGCAGTGAGATGGTTGAGGAACTGAACAGCTGTCTCCTTGTCTTGGAGACGAGCTCGCATGAACTGAACTTTGGCGTCGTCTACTTTGAGACCATACACCTTAATGAGTGCAGCTTTCATCATGTCATACGTGAGATTGTCTCCATGAATTCTGTGGAGAATATCGAGGGCAGGGCCCTCAAATAAACTAAGAAATTGGAGCCGCTTAGCTGCCTCATCCAGTTGATACATGTCTGCCATGTCCTCAAAACGAGCTATGTACGGCTCGATTCGCTCGCCTTCCTTGTATGAAGGAAGCTTGATGTGTGGGGTCGCCAGGACATGTGCAGGAAGAACGCTCGTGGAGCTTGGACCAACTGCACCAGATGTGTCTGAAGCCAAGGAATCTCGCTTGAGCTTCAGCATTTCATATTCGTGTTTTTCGTGTGCTTCTCACTCGGCACGTTCGTGTTCTCGTTGTCTGTCTCGTTGTTCATGCTCATATTCGCGTTGTTCTCGCTCTTGTACTAGCTCGAGTTCACGTTGTTTTTGTTCGTGTTCGCGCTGTTCTCGCTCGTGTTCGCGTTGGATTCTACGCTCTTCACGAGCATCTTTCTCACGTTCTTGCTCGTAATTAAACCGTGAGAGAACGTAGCTCTGAATTTTTTCTGGGTCTGTGAGGCCCATATCTTTGGCTTCCTGTACATAAACACTGGCTGACATGATTCTAGCTCAATCTAAATAACTAGCGACTCAGTACTGACTACGATTTTTTTTTTTTTCTGAGAGTCGAATAATTTAAAAATAAAGAATATAGGCACAGGTTAGTGGTGACCAGTTTTATCTGATTAAACTGGTAAGGAAAGAAAATTAAACAAACAACTGACTGTCTAACTATTATGTAAATTAATAAAAATGAATCAATAATCACCAGTAAGGTAGTGTCTACAGACTTTAATGAAAAATACCTAAATATGAACGAGTGAGTATTATCTCGTGAATAGCTTTAGAGCTAGGAGTTAATATCCTGGAATGAGGTCGCCAATTGTCACGGGGTCTTTAAAATAAATGCAAAATTATTAAATCATAATTCTCAATGATACTGAAGAGCAGGGACAATGAATTGTCTTGCTAAATCAAGCAATGATTACTTTATGCTGGTCCGCTTCGCCGACTCTCTCAGAACGAGAATTTATAAACTTTCTAAACAGTACACAGCAGAGACTAATTACTCAATTGCTGTTTATTAGTACTGTTAGCCTCTGGAGAAAGTTACTTCACCCCTGACAATAAATAACTAATACTATTAATAATACCAGGTTCTTGCTGATGCGTAACTCCTAGAAGGCACAACAGATTTTAAGCTTAATACAACAAGACTGGCCTAAGTACCAGTTATGAATAGCAAAACGTTTATGCAAGCTAGGAGCTATAAGGGAAATAAGCTTAATTGTGGAGAAATGAAACACGAGTTTACATTACGTTAAGCTCAAGAAAAAGAACTCTTAAATTTACTGAGTACAAAGAAATAAATTTAACATTACATTTCAAATGAATTCAAAATAAAGAGATCGCACTCACTCACTCACTCAAAAGCTAAATTCTTAAACTAGGAAAAGCACCTTAACTAAACTCTTAAGTCTAGGAAAACGAAAAGAAAATACTGGTCAATGTAGCGTATCACCAAAGAAGGGTGGGAGCCTGGAGAACTGTAGTCTAGTGGAGTCTGGGTGCTAGCTGACCTCTCTCACTCTCACTTCTGGAGCACAGAGCCTCACTCCGTCGCGACAGACAAAAGACTGCCCATTCAAATACGATGCATGTGGTGGGATGCACAGGCCAGCCGAGAAGGCGTGGCCAATGTTTGAGGCAAGCAGAGGTGAAAAATAAAGAAACAATAATATCGCTCAGTAGAGCACTTAATGACGTGCATTAGATCGGTCACTTCTGAAACAGTGATGAATGTTTTGAAAAAAGTATACCACCGAAATGGAGAGGGAAACGGTTGACTGAACGATACACAGTGAGTTTTCCACTAATAGTTCGTGGTTTCTCACAAAAGGAAAGTGTCGTGAATTTGATTCGTGACACTTGTACTATTTTGAGATCATGCAATAACTCTGTATTGTTCCACATCAATAACCACTGCCCTGTCTATTTCTTCCCAACACATTGGCGTTTACACATCCTAACCATTTGCCTTGGTGTAGCCCCTAGAAAAATATATATCCCCATAACCTAAAATAACACAGTGGTGACCCCAACCTTAACATGCCACATGGTGATTAAAATCACCGTACCACACTTATCTTGTCAACACACCTGCATACCTGTCTAGGGTTCACTTCGCACACCAGCTCCAACTCTTCCTGGTAACTGTAACACACACACACATACACACACACACACACACACACACAAACACACACACACACACACACATATTGCCGCTGCCTACTGCTGTCTTCCGCTTTCCTGGTCTCGGCCATACACCCTGTATAGTCATGTACCATATTGTGCATTTGCCTCCTAATGAGCATATTTTTAATATCCCAATGCACCAACTGATGCATGAGGTGGTTTCCACTCTTTTCGTTGCAATAATTAATGCATCAGAACCACCCACTGCGTCCCAGTTTCTTTAGTGTTAGCAATCGATTTCGTGTTCTGTATTCTCAGAAGGAAATGGTGATGGACAGATTGACAGATGAGATTAGACAGGAGCCTCCACGGACAATGATGTTTGCGGACGACATTGTGATATGTAGTGAGAGCCGGGAGGAAGCTGAGGCAGAGCTTGAGAGATGGAGAAATGCACTGGAGAGAAGGGGAATGAAAGTAGGCAAAAGCAAGACTCAGTACATGTGTGTAAATTGGAGAAATGATAGAGGAACCATGAGGCTGCGAGGTGTAGAGGTGGCAAAGGTAGATGAATTCAAATACTTGGGGTCAACTGTACAAAGTAACGGAGAGTGTGGTAGAGAGGTAAAAAAGAGAGTGCAAGTGGGATGGAGTGGGTGGAGCAAGGTGACAGGAGTGATCTGTGACAGAAGGGTCTCTGCAGAAATGAAATGGAAAGTTTATAAGACTGTAGTGAGGCCAGCCATGTTGTACGGAATGGAGACAGTACCACTGACAAAAAGATAGAAGGCACAGTTGGAGGTAGCAGAATTGAAGATGTTGCATTTTTTACTAGGAGTGACGAGGTTGGACAAAATTAGAAATGAACATGTTACAGGGACAGCGCATGTAAGTCAGTTTGGGGACAAAGCTAGAGAGGCGAGACTGAGATGGTTTGGACATGTGCGGAGGAGGGATGAGGAGTGTGTAGGAAGAAGGATGCTGGAAATGGAGTTACTAGGCAGGAGAAAGAGAGGAAGGCCAAAGTGAAGGTTTATGGATGTAGTGAAGGAGGACATGCAGGTGGTAGGTGTAAGAGAAGAAGATGCAGAAGACAGAGTAAGATGGAGATGGGTGATCCGCTGTGGCAACCCCTAAGGGGAAAGTCGAAAGGAGAAGAAGAAGAAAGATTCTCAGAAGTCTTAGAAAAATCCAGTTAACCCACCCCGTCCCGACCGATTTTCTGCCACTGACTCCTCCCAGTCCCGACCAATTTTGGAAAAAAAAAATTTTTGGTTCAATCCTCCGCTTTTGGTGAGAAACATCGAAAATCCATAGAGAAATCGCTCACCTGAGGTTTAAAGTACTGGATACAGGTAGCAGTACCTCTTAACTTACTGGGTTTTCTATAAGGCTGGCTCCAAAAAAAACAAGTTCTATGGGAGGGTAACTATTCCACACCACTCATAAACAGTATTTGTTTATTTATTTGGTACAAATTTATATGTAGTACGAGAGTTTATTCGTTTTCACACAGTAATATAGGCAATATAAGCAATGTTTCACTCACCATACACATCAACATACCTGACCTCTTTTGGCAACATTATCTGATTTATCATTTCTGACTGTTTCTTCCTCTAATGTTACGTAAACTGTGTCCTCCACATTGTCATCGATTGGGGGATCACTCTGGCCTTGAATTTTGTATCGTGGCACAGCATGTCTTTACTGGCCAGGTCACTGGTAACAGGTGAATTGCCGAGACAATGGCGTGCAGGGGGGGGGAGGTCATGTGGGGTAAGGCATTGTCCCTGCCTGGCATCTTATAGAAGAAGGTGTCCCGTGTATACGTACCAAAAATCACGCGTGAAATTTAAAAAATGTGCAAATGACAGATCTTGCAATTGCGGCACGTTTATCTACGTCAACAGGAGTCACAGTGACAATACGTTCGGACGTATATATACGTCAGCGGGATATGGCGGGTTAAGATAAGAAATAGGAAGCTCAGTAGTGTGGAGCCTATGTAGTCTTTGGTCTGCTGAATCAGATGATAAGAATGTCATGGTAGTGAAGGTGTTAAAAGCTACTTCGCATGCTTTATATAGGTGTAAGTACTAGAAATTTAACCCTATGTGTGTGGTAATCCCCAGACACGGAAGACTTACTGAGGCAGATTTTATTCTCAAAAAAGTTACCCACTCTCAAGTGGTCATCATACACATTTTAAGTCTTCTCTGTTCTTCTTCAGTCTCCTCCTTTTCTCCATTTTTTCCACCTCTCATCTTACCACAGTTTCTTTCTTCTCTGTTCCTTCTCTTTTTCCCACCCTTCTTAGTATGAATTTACTGTTTTAGGAGAGGCGGGTAAAAAGATGTGTTTATGCACATTTAACAAATGTATTATGAAAGGCTTACAAGGACAAAATACTTAGAATTAACAGAGTTAAAGATTTTAATGAGAAGACTAGGTGACTAGACACAACATTCGGTGACAGAAACAAGAGAAGGGATAGAAAGAGAGGCGAAAAAGAAAAACTAGAATAGTAAGGAGGGGGAGAGGGGAGCAGGTTGACAGGCAAGCAGTGGGAGTAGTAAATGAGGGCAAGGGTATAATGAGATTTACTCGCTAAGTCTACCATCGTGATATACGTAGTTTTCTCACTCTCCAACATTTTTTCCCCTCCCCCTTACTCCACTCTTTTCCCTCGCACAGTCCATTCCTTTGTCCATCACTTTCAAGCACACTTCCCCTTCCCTCTTACTATCACCCTTCTCCCTCATTTTCTAACACACCCTCCTCCCTCACTTTCTCCCCTTTGCTCTTCAGAAGGCTTGCCTCACTAACCCTTCACACTCCAGCACTCATTCCTTCCTCCAACACGTACACAAACTACCTTCCAACACACCCTCCTCCATATAACACACTATAGTTACCCATCCTGCATACATCCATCTCCCTCCAACACATTCTACATTCAGTTTTCAACACACTCTTCTTCCTCCAACGTAATAAAGTCATCTCACCAGCACATTCTTTCATCCTCCTTACTCCCTTTCCATCCTCCCATCTTACCTTTCCCTTCTCGCTCCCTCCCCCTTTCTATCCATCCTTGCCATCTTCCCCTTTCTCTGTGCATTCTCTCATCTTCTCCATTCCATCCCTTTCCATCATCCCTTCTTCTTCTTTCCTTTCCTTTCCATTTGTCTATATTTTCTGTTCCCTCCCACTTCATTACCCATCCTTCTATTCCCTCCCCCATTCTTCTCATTCTTTCTCTGTCCATTTCACCACTCCATCCATTCCTTCTGATTTCCCCTTTCACTTTTGACTCCCTCCCTCTCCATCCATCACTTGCCTCTCCCCTCTGTCAGTGGTGTAAGAGCCTCAGATGACCCAGGACATGAATCCATCTATACAGGTTAAGTTCTTCCGCACACAACGGCACCTGGCCTGTATTCACCTTGGCATTTATCTATAATTAATATCTGGTGGATGTATATGAGTCAGTATTGCGAATTTTGCCCTTTCATCTCATGTTCTGACACTACATCTTGCTCCCTCCCCCAGACCAGACCAGGGAAAGGAAAGGCAACAGCGAGAGGGAAAGTGATATTAGATTAGCAGGTCAGTGTGTATCAGTGGTGGGTCTGATATAGTGGGGAAAAGGCCTATTGTAAAGAATTGTCTTCCAGCTGAATCGATAGAGAGGTAGACTGCAGTCCTAATGGACCCAGGATTTAATCCCTGCTGGGGCAGGGAACAGTTTAAGAATTCGAATTTCATAAAAAGCAGACTTTACGGATCTACCAGAAGACCTGCCAACATGTCGTAACAATATCCCCGCTCATACCGTACCAGTATACCAGTCCTGTATGAGAGTCCTAGCATAAATTCCATATGGACGGTGGGTGTTAGCGCCTAAGTGGTGACATGTGGAAGTGTGTAGAAGGACCACTGGGCCTTGGGATAGGCCCTGAAGCCTTTGTCTAGAGTCGGACCCATTAAAATATATATATATATATATATATATATATATATATATATATATATATATATATATATATATATATATATATATATATATTTATGCTGCTGCAAACAGAGCATACACAGCATAATCAGATTTACTTCTACAGTCATAAAAGAAAACGAGTATATACTGTATAAATGAACAGACGTGTATAGGCGCACACTGAATGAAAAAGATATATACACGAAATAGACCAAGAACCGGTGTATCACTTCTTTTTTTCATCCATCACCCCCCTCCCCCCTAGATCCACATTAACCTTTCCACAGCGAGGGATCGGAGGTGTCATCTTGGTGAACTACTTCCCAGCACCATTAACAACACACATTAACCCTGCCACTGTGAGGAGTGAAAGACGTCATCCAGGTGAACAATTTCCCAGCTGCTTTATGTCCCTTGGCTTATTGTTGTTGATTTGTTGGTGACTCATTGTAAATACTGTATGCCTCCCATCACTGTGACCAGTATACAGTATTATACCTGTGTGTGTGTGTGTGTGTGTGTGTGTGTGTGAGAGAGAGAGAGAGAGAGAGAGAGAGAGAGAGATGGGTATTGTGTGAACGTTTGCGAGACTCGAAAAATGATGGAAAAATGAAATGTAAACAGCTGATAAATGTGACCTGACTTTAATTGAAAGTAGATATTTCTTGTCAGTGAAATGGGTAAAACGAAGATAAGAATGATCTGTCCAGGAAAATTAATATTAGTTTTTGAATTAAAGTGATGTGGAAAAGAAGCGTTTAGTAGGAGTAGAAGACAGGGAAGAGGGAAACGGGCTGGAGGGTAGTTGGGAAGTGAGAGGGAGGGAGGAAGGAGGGAGAAGGATTGGAGGGAGGTTGGAAAGAGAGAAGGAGGGAAGGGGGGAGACTAGAAAAGAAGGAGTAAGGGAGGTTGGGAAGAGAGGAGTGAAGAAAATAGGAAAGCTGTCGGGTGGGAAGGAGCAAAGCAGGGAGGATGAGGGGTTGGAGGGGGAAAAGAGAGAGAGAGAGAGAGAGAGAGAGAGAGAGAGAGAGAGAGAGAGAGGGAAGATGGGAGGGAGGGACAGGGCAGTCCCGAGGTTGGTTATCAAAACAGCGGTGCCAAGATCCTCCCAGTCCTATCGCCGCCTCCACCCTATTTTAAACTTAGTGAACTTTGACCAAAGTACAGTGAAACCCCTACAACACCAGGCTTCTTTATTGACCACAACAATGCACTTTATCGCTCAGGCAGCATTTTTTTTTTTTCCTGAGCAAAAGCGCAGGACAACTGTTTATACCTAACCGGTCCGTCCACTGAGGTCACGATCGCAATACATATGCCATTATCTATGTTTTGTGGTTCACTGGAGAGAGAGAGAGAGAGAGAGAGAGAGAGAGAGAGAGAGAGAGAGAGAGAGAGAGAGAGAATCCATGAGGGAGGGAGGCAGAGTGAGTTGAAGGAACTAAAGGAAAGTGGTGATAGAAAGCTTGAAATGGTGTGACATGTTGATGCGTGGTGATAGGCTATAAAGCTTTTGATAGTAAGGAATGGTGCAAGTGATGACAGAGAAGATAGGTGTTTATCTCGTGGTCACAGTGGATGAACTCTGGAGAGAATCGTGTGTCAGTATCACTTCCATTCCGTTGACACTGGCTGATGCACTCTTGGTCTCCCTTCATTGTATACCCCACTGCACTCCCTGCCACAACTCCAAGCCTTCCTCCCTTTTGTACTTTACTTCACTCCCTGCTACCACTCCAAGCTTCCCTCCACCATGTACTCCTCCTCTCCACTTCCTAATGCACGGCTTGATAATCCTGTGTGTGCACATTTGTTGGGCGTGACCTCTGACCCTGCCGGCCCACACTTTGTTTTCACGCAGATAAAGAATAATGATGCACTAAACAGGGAGTATAAATACTCTCTCTCTCTCTCTCTCTCTCTCTCTCTCTCTGGCATAAGAGGATTCTTTTTGTGGAAGTATAATAAAAATTCAGTACAGAGTAAAATTTTAAATACTTGATTAGACTGAATGGAGGTGTGGTTCAATCAGTTGGATTTTGTCTGTAGTTCATCGTACGTGCCTATTTTTCCTCTGCTTGTGTCTGAATATCACTGCTGTAATGTACTGTACTGCATGAATAAAGAAGGATAATAAATCTCCTGTCAGAGAGGTAAAGAAGGTCGGTACGCTGTGTCAAGCCAGGAATAAAGTGCGCCTAATTTTCACCCATTTCTGCTTCTCACTACCCTCTGCCAGCTTAAAGCCTATAGCCCATGCCGTCTGTCCCAGCAATGCCAGTGCACCAACATTTTATCCTTTTTTTGTTTCCAGAACATGAACAGAGGAAGGAAAAACAAATTTTATAAAATTCTTACATCAGGTTACAGGTTTCCTCCATTCATAACAAAAATCTGTAACGGTTGGACATGAACTGCTGTAGGGTGAAGTTCGAGGGGAAGCCAATCTGGGGAGAGAGTTCCAAAGAGAAGCAGTTCAGTTCAGTTCAGTTTCCACCAGCCATGACCAAGTATGCACGCTGTGAGGAGAAGTACTATCTTAGGACGGTTCTGGGGTAGACTAAGCCTCGCAGTTAAAGTTATTCCGGATTTTTACGTTCCCTGGTTAGGCTACCGCGCTTGCATAGTGTGATGTTAAGAGGTTGCTGCTTATGCCTCCGCAGGCAGTTAACCTTCCTAATCTTAGATTAGAATTAATATACATTTCTGCTTACTGATGGCTCTGTTTGATTTGATGCTTCCAGGATAAAGTGTATCCTGCTTTAAATATAAAGTATGCAGTATGACTTATTAAAGGGATATATACACAGTAATCCAGACCTTGTCTTCCAGTGTTGAGATCAGGTTTAGTATGCTTTTCTGCCCACACATGGCTGTTTTGATGCATCCGGGAGAAAGTGACCAACATGCTTTAAATAGACTCTATGAAGTATGAAGAACATATGACTGAATTTACCTCACCTCATCATTACACCGTCGCTAGTCTACCCGTCCACACCACACCACACCTGCCCACCATTATTTACCTGTATGACGCGGCTGCGATAACACTTGAATTATCCTCCTGATCTTTAACCTCCTCCACCCACCCCACTACCCATCCCTACTCATCCTTTTTTCTTATTCATTGCATCCTCCCGGTTCGAGGACGACCACTCGGATAGTCTTCTTCCTTGTCTGCTCCTCCCCCTCCATAAACTGTCTGCCATCTTTTCTTTCCTACTTCTTCAAAGTCAAGACAAAGAAAATAACAAAAATGTCTACCTCTCTCGTTTTTCTTCTGAGAGACACTTGGGGAAATGATAATAGTTAATAAAAATTTCAAATCTTATTTGTTTTCCACTCCTCGCCCCTAAAGAAAATAAAGAATACATATATATATATATATATATATATATATATATATATATATATATATATATATATTTTTTTTTTTTTTTTTTTTTTTTTCAGGTACTTCTCTTTTTTCTGTTGCGTCCTCTCAGGAAAATGAATTAATCAATAAACTTCTACTCTTTCCATTTCTACTCGGAACACTTTAGCAGATGAAACTAAGCACTGTGCTCCTTTCAAGGAATTGCCTGCATTGCGCCGTTTCCTTGCACATAGAGTTGATGGCCTTCACCCTTTGGCGACGATGGAGATAAATCGTCTGACGTTAGCTGAGAGAAATCGTGTAGTCGTCAGTCTTTGCGTTAGGGTCAGCCTCAGAGCATTCTAGCACATCATCTCCCATTGAGAATACCAGTGCATCATTCCTTGGCTCCGAGGCTCTCAACCGCCAAGGCCAACCGCTCCATCATTTATGAGAACTAGTAGTCACGGGCTGGTGAGATTTCTAATCATGGTTAATAGGGAGAGTTTAACCAGTACCCCATAGAGAATATTTGTATATGACTGTGAATGAGGACAGCTTCCATTTGATCCCTTCCAATGAACCTACTTTGTGTTGCACCTGACTAGTATAGCTTCACTGGTCACTGGGATATATCACAACTAGGCTCCCCCACCCTCTCTCTCTCTCTCTCACACACACACACACACACACACACACACACACACACACACAAACCCTTTATTTTCATGGTGGTTGGCGCGACAGGGGTGTAGCAGCTGGCGTGGGGGGAGAGGTGACCAGGCTGGCCAGATAGATTTCTATAATAATGAGACCGACGTTATTATATAGTAGGAAGGAGATGAAGTGGCCGATATATTCCCTTTTCACACACTTTATGCTGTTACATTATTTTGTTTCTTTGCCTGTAAAACTTTATTGGATGATAAATTGAATCATCTAAATATCAGGCAACCAGCTGTTGAATCATGTTTACCATCAGTGTTTCATCCAACCTGGTTGCATTTCAATGGAGGAGCAATTTAGAGTCCGAATATAATTCTCTGCCCTTAGTAGAATTGTTAAGTATCCCTATAACATATTCACCAGCTTAGGCAAGCACTGAAAATTGCGGTGCCTAGAAGCCAGCCGTCAGAGTGGGAAGTACCCTTGGACAAGGCGAAAGGAGCTACAGTGATGGGACTCTACCAACACAGTGCCCTCTGGATAAAATGTGAAATGTTCCATCTTGGGGTTTCTCTACAAACACAGCGCCCCTTGGATGAGGCGTCATGTGTTCCATAACAAGGCCTTTCCACCAACACAGCATCACCCACATAAGGCATAAGGTGCGTCATCACAAGACTTCTCCACCAACACAGTGCCCTCTGGATTAAATGAGAAGTGCTACATCAGGGGTCCTTTCAACCAACACAACGCCCTCTGGATAAGATATGAGGTGCTCCACCACAGAACGTCTTCATCAATATAGCGCCGTAAGGATGTGGGGTGCTCCATCACGGGTCCTTTCTACCAACACAGTGCCTCCCTCTTGTCCTCCCTGAGCCGCCACCTTCGCTGGAATACTAATAGTCAATCCGAGGCACCACAAACCAGCTGCAGAAAATCAGTTCAGTTTGTGCACTTCATCTTATCTTTTGCATAAGATCTGTTACTTATCTTTAGTAAGATCTGTAACATGTGCCTCAGTTCCGGTGTTTGGCACGTGTAAACACCTACATTTCACTATAAAATCTCTGGGGATATTGACGGATGACAGTGTGATGCCACAACCACATCCTCATGATTTGTGTGTACCACCTGCAACTGACTACATTTTACTTTACCATGTATGGGTCTATTGTAGGATGAATAACCGGTCTTTCCCATTTAGTCCGTGAGTAATGTAAAAGCTGCTCAGAGGCGCAGGAATTGAGGAACAGGAAACTAATTGTAGAGTGTTTATAGACTTCGTTTATCTCACCCCATCTTAGTGAGAAAAAAGCAAGATGATGACGACTGTGAAAAAAGGTACTGTGATTGTATGCGTAAAGAATGTGGTGATCCCACCTCCCAGCACGTTTGCTTCAAGCACCCTCATAATTTATACAGCTGAAGTGAATGGGAGACCGAATATAGAGTTTCCTGCTCCTCCGAGCAGTGCCCCCCTTCCAAATATATAGGCTTTCCTTTACATCCCCCTACCGAATGAAAACAAGAATGTGGGTTAGCTTATGGTGATAGTACATCAAGAACTTCAAAAGTTACCTACCGATAAGCCTTTTTTTCTGTTATATGTAAACCTACGACTGTTATCGTTATTTCCAAAATTATTCCTACCTCAGATATAACTGTAATGAAGAGAACACCTATGGTATAATAGTTAAAATCAAAGGAGGTAGCAGGGAAAAATTTATGAGAGAGAGAGAGAGAGAGAGCCATATATAACATGGGTAATGGAGTACAACAGTTGCTCTAATGGAGGAGTATCTGATAGGGGTTAAATTACCCACTGAATACCACACAATTACATCCAAATAAATCTACCCTAAACGAGTTATGTTGCTTCTCTCTCTCTCTCTCTCTCTCTCTCTCTCTCTCTCTCGTTTGTGTGTGTGTGTGTGTGTTGGGGCGGGGGGGAAGGGGCAAAATTAGCGGTGGGATGGACGGAGCCCAGCACGCTAGGAGAAGGGGGATGGACGGGGCAGGGGCACGCTTAGGGGAGGGGGAGGGGGAGGGGCGGGGCAAGGGACTGCTTGAGGAAGAGCTAGAGTGAGAAGGATGACTGGAAGGATAGAGAGATGGAGGGGAAATGAGAAGTGAATATCCATGACTGCATTTCTTTACTGTATGGTAGTCATTTTTTTTTTTTTTTTTTTGGGGGGGCCGCAGTTTTGACAGGGAGATTGGTGAAGTGGGAGAAATGATTAGCCTCTTAAAACTATCTGAACAGAACCCTTAATTATATTCTGGAGGTTTTATAAGGACCAGTACATCTGCTGCAGTTACTTCTTTGTACGCATTTCATCAGTTTCTCATTTGTCGATCCCTGTTCTTACCTCCAATCCCATCTCTCATTTCTTCCCTCCCTCTCTCCCCCCTTTTCTCCTTTCATTCTCTCCTCCCCTCTCGTTGCTATTCCCCCTCCCTCTCTCCCTTTTCTCCTTTCGCTCTCTCCTCCTCTCCTTGCTACTCCCATATCCTTCTGTGTGCATTATCCCCACACCTCCATGACGCTCCCAGTATTGTTTAGGCCATAAATAATGCCCTTTTCCTTCCTCACTTTGCTATCTAGAATCATAGCGTATCTTCTGCCAACAAGGGACCCAGAACCGTGTAAGGGAGAGGCAACCGGATGAAGTACAGAGAAGAAGTGACAGCAGCTTCTTTTATTTATTTATTTCTTTTCCTTTCTTTTATTGGCTCCAAGCACAAACACTTTTGAAGGCGTTACTGAGCCGAGATAACTGCAACGCCGATCACGAATGTAAACAGAGATTAGAGGTACTGGAGGGGATGACTGCAATCCAAGGAGCTGAAAACAGGGTAATGGCCCAGAACACGAAAGCTGGAACATGGGGCCTGGAACACGAAAACTGAAGACAGGACCAGGAACACGAAAGCTGAGGACAGGACCTGGAACACAAGAGGTGGAAGACGGGGCCTGGAATATGAGAGCTAGAAGACGGGGCCCCGAGACTCGAGTATTAAAGCTAGGGAACTGCCATAGTTACGATTGGTTAAGGATCGGGCAGAAAGGAAGATGCAGAGAAGCAATAATAGGCTAACCCTAACAGGCGAGGGATAGGGAAGTGGAAGAATTGATAGAATATTATGTTTGAGAATCCATACACAGCTGACGATAAAATTTGTGATAACTCACCGGTGAAAACGATGGTAATGACAGCGATGACAGATACCCATGTCGATAATGATGTTATTGAAAACGACAGTGATGTCAGTCAGGTAGCATTACAACAAACGATGAATATGACAAAACTTGGGATTAATGTGTCGCACAAAAGGACCGGAATATTTGAAGCTGGGAGTGTTGTGACGATGGCGGTGTCCAAGGATAAAAATGGAATGAGGGAAGGAATGGGGATTATGGCTACAAACTTTTATGTGTTTACCATTCCTTTCCATTGTATGCCTTAATTTCTGGTTATTCCATTCTCTCCTCGGTCTATTTCTCCTTCCTTTTCCCTCCTGCCTTTTCTCTTTCTGTTCATTCCTTTTCCTTGATTTATCTCCGTGTCTTCTTTCTGCTCAATCATCGTCCTCTTTCCCATTCTACCACGTTTTCCATATCTGCATTCTCATTAATCCCTACATCACTGTTTTATCTTCTCTCTCTCTCTCTCTCTCTCTTTTCTGGGAATACTGATGCTGCTTTATCTCTTATCACTTCCCTCACACCATTAGTATCACTAGCTATATCCCACGTCGTCATTCTATGCCACTGCCTGCTGTTGGTAACTATTTATTTATATACCTCACCTCGTCTTCCTATGCCCCATATTGGTAGCAGTATTTATTTAGTCTTTGTCTTTCTGTGCCTCGTATTGGCGGCAGTTTTATCTTCTCTCTCTCTCTCTCTCTCTGGGAATGCTGATGCTGTTTTATCTCTTCACACTTCCCGCACACCATTACTATCAGTAGCTATATCCCACATCGTCATTCTATGCCATTGCCTCCAATGCATGGAAGTGAAAAAGTTATTACATGACAGTATTGTGATACCAACTCTAACGTATGGAAGTGAAGCTTGGACGTTGTTGAAGGGACACAAGTCAAGAGTGAGAGCAGTGGAAATGAGTTTTTTGAGAGGAACCTGTGGAGTCACATGGAGAGACAGACTGACAAATGAGGATGTGAAAGAGCGTTGTGGTGTGGATGTGGATGTGATAGGAAGCATTAGGCGAAACACACTGAGGTGGTTTGGCCATGCGGAGAGGATGAAGAGTAAGAGACTGACGCGGAGAGTGTATGTGAGTGAGGTGGAGAGGGAGAGAGGGAGGGGAAGGCCAAGGATGAGATGGAGGGATGGAGTGGAGAGGTATATGAGAGAGGGGGGTGTGAGTTGGGTGCGGGGCAGTGAAGTGGCGGGGGACAGGGTGGCGTGGAGGCGATTTGTTTGTGGCCACCCCGTAAAAGGGATTGAGGCGTCTGGCAATAGATAGATGGATAGTACTGGCGGCAGTTTTTATACCGCCTTATACTGCTATGCCTGCAGTTGATACCGGAATATATTTGTATACCCTCCCCCCCCCCCTCTTTTACTGTGCTCCTCTGAGCACAGTATTTATATTCATTATGCCCTCCATGCAAGGACTGAGGTGTGACTGGGTTCAAGGATATGCTTTCCCCCCTAATATTTCTGTGTTAAGTCCCCTCTTTTATGTGAGAAAAGAGTATGAAAACATTAATTAAAAAAAAAAAAAAAGGACATACGTTATAACTAAGGAAAGAACAGAAACGAGTCTACATAAATTACTAAAGGCAAACCAATATGTAGAGTGATAAAAAACGCAATATAAATAATAAGAATAAACCTGTGATGGTGGAAAAGAAGGCTTGGGCACCTTTTCACCTTTTATTTTCATACACGCGAGAGCGCGAGCGCACACACACACACACACACACACACACACACACACACACACACACACACACACACACACACACACACACACACAAACACACACACACACACACACACACAGAGAAAGGGAAAGTTTGAGAGAAAGCTGTAAAGTAAAAAGAAATCAAGATTAAAGTAAGTGGCTGAGAGTATGTTCGAACCAGGATGAGGCAGTGTGAGAGTAATTGAGAAGGGACGTGGAATGGAGAGTTGCAGTGAGAGGAGAAGAGTGACTTAAAATACTGAAACCACCCTTCTTTCCATATAGCTTTCTCTCCCCTCCCTCCTCTTCCTCCCCTCCACTCCACTCTTCTCTTTACCTCTTCTCCAGCCCTCAGCATTCTGTAATATCTACGCTTTCCGCTTTCCACTTCTTCCACCCCCATCCCTCCACATGACTTATCTTTCCTCCACCCATTCACCTTCATCCCTCCACATGGCTTTTCGTTCCTCCACCACTCCCCTCCTTCCCTTCATCCACCTTCTGTCCATGCATCCACATAGTTTGCCTGCTTTTTTATCTACCTCCTCTCCACACCCACCCTTCCCCTTCATCCCTGTACATAATTACTCTTGCCTCCAGCCTTCCACATAACTTCTCCACTTCATCCCTACACCGTATTTAATTACTCTTTCCTCCACCCTTCCACATAACATCTCCATCCCTCACCCTCCCTTCCCTTCATTCCTCCACGTAACTTGTCTTTCCTCCAGCTCTCCTTACAGCTTCTCTTTCCTCCACCCCTCCTTACAATTCCTCTTTCCTTCCCCCTCCACATAACTTCTTCCTCTTCCTTTCACACAGCTTCTCTCCATCCCACCACATGGCCTGCCTACTTTTCCGTGTATCTCTTCTCTGCACCCTCTCCACTCCATCTCTCCCCTCCGTCTCCATTCCTCACACAGTCCTAATTACTCCATTATAATCCAATCAATGGGGTAATTGGCCAGTTGTTAGTATGTCAGCACGAATCTCCTTTGTTTTTGACAGTACATTATGCAAATTGGTTACGTGCAGTACTGGCAATATCTGACCATGTAATTACCAAGAGTTAAATGATTTCCTGTGGTCATACGACTCTCTCTCTCTCTCTCTCTCTCTCTCTCTCTCTCTCTCTCTCTCTCTCTCTCTCTCTCTCACACATCACTGGAGGAACTAACAAATTGTCTAGTTCTGCGATAAACGGCTGTGATAATATTTCTAAGTAGTTGATGATTTTCATTTTCATTTCACTTTCTTGTCGATTACAGTTTAACCCCTCCATGGCCGCCGGTGTTGAATGACGTTTAGCCGATAAATGGCCGCAGGCGTCGTTTGAGCGCGGCCTATAAAAAAAGGCAAAAATTTTTGGGAAGTGAACGAACGTTCAGAACGTCTTCAAACTGACCTACACTACACTTCCATACATCCCATCAAGCAGTTCAGAGCCTGCTGCTGTGATGACTGGATTTTCGATTTTTTCGCTCCTGGCCATACCTAAACAAGGGGGGGGGGTTCAATCGGTAGAGAGGTGGCCTGCAGTCCTAACGGACCCAGGTTCAAATCCCGGCTGGGGCAGTGAACAGTTTAAGGATTTGAATTTCATTAAATAAGACTTTACTGGTCAACCAGAAGATCCGCCGACATGTAAAAAATACCCCCGCTAATACCAACACACCAGTCCTGTATGAGACAGCCCTAGCATGAATTCAATATGGACGGTGGGTGTTAGCGCCGAAATGGTGACATGTGAGATGTGTATGGTATGTAGGAGGACTACTGGGCCTTGGTAGCAGGCTGTGAAGCCTATGCCCAGAGTCGGACACACACACACACAAAAAAAACATCCATTATCTCAACCCAGGCAGAAAATATCTTTGTCCTCTCTTGCAAACACACACATCCACCTGTTTACGATTATGAATTAATACAGGCAAAAACAAAAAAGACATGATAATAAGTGAAAAATACATATTTGTCTTTGTATCTTTACTTATTTGCTCAGGTTTGTTGTAATGGTTTGGATCATTCCATGCAGTGCGACTTGTAGAAAACTGTGAAAACTTTCGGGAAGTGAACGAACATCTGGGACATGAGACTGACCTTGACTTCACTCTCTCATATATCATCTGTCAGTTCACCACCTGCTGCCGTGACGAGTGGATGTACGATTTGTTCGCTCGTGGCCATGCCTAAAAACACATCGTTACACCCATTACCTCGACCCAGACAGAAAATATATTTTTCCTCCCTTGCAAAACACACACAACCACCCTGTTTATGAGACAGCAACATATATTGCGAAAATAATAAGGTAAAATGATAAAGGTGAACGTGTTATTATGGAAAAAATATGTTTTCTCCCATTTGTAAATGTAGCCTATTAATTTCTGCTTTGTCTCTGTATTCGTAATAACTAAACTTATTCATAGTTCTGAAACTGCATTACAATTCTATTTTTAGCCATGCACTTGGTGTGGGAGCTGGAAGTTGCGACTCAACTTCCGTATTGCTAAACGGATCTGACCCTCCACTTTCATCTGTGGGAGAGCCTTGCCTTGGAGGACGGTCAATTTTCTCATTTAGGACTGAAAATTCAACCCTTTCATTCCCTTTTCCAAGCATGGGCACAACGATAACGTAAAAAATAACTCGAAACTACCATAAACATATTTTATATCAAAAAGGTGAAAAAAAATCTTTTTTTTTTTTTTTCCAGCCATTCCTAACATATCATGTACTGAAATCATTCGATATCATCTTATCTCATACATGCACAACATTTCAGCACCATTCACATTGGTTTGGGGGCAAAAAAATTGATAACACCTGCAATGTTGCACTGCGGCAGTAGCTCAAGGTGGTGGATATCGGTTGCCGATATTTCTGCAACTTTCTCTCTCCATTGCAAGCCACAGAATGGGCCTAGGAAGCTGGGATTTGCACTGTTAGATCGTTTGAACTTTCTCTTCAATGTGGCAAGAAAAAAAATAAAATTTCGAAACTTCAGAAAATGGGGTGCACAGAAAATTCCGAACCCATGGCCATGGAGGGGTTAAGAACAGTGACACACTTCATGTGCAGATGAAGACGACGATGATTCGTAGTGAAAAATGGCGTAAACTCGTACAAGGTGGAAGTCAAGTGAGGCATAAGGAAAGAAAGAATAGGTACAGTATTATGCTGCTAATACTGAATCAATAGAACATATATAGCTATGGTTCACGAAAGTAGCAGAAAAAGATAAAAGAAGGAATAGGAATAAAGAGAAACTGAATGAACTATGGGGCGACAGTTTCCAAATGATTTCGCTTAGTACACTACCACATCATTCCAGCTGTTCATCTACCTTTGGTCACCCTTATTTCGTCTTGGTAATTTGAAAGCTGCCTGATGTGAAGCTGGGATTTTAGTCACATAGAATATACATTTTATCTGTGAATCGTTTGGGAAGCAGCAGATGTATCTTTAAGGTGTTGGATAGGAGCTCGGTAGCAGGCATGTGGCGGCTGTTGCCTTAAGTCATTCCTACGGATATTTTTCCTAACGCTTATAATTCGTTTTACACAATAAATTCCTACCACAATGTACCATAAATAAAGAACCTTGAAGTATACGTAATAATTTTCACTGGAAAAGATATTGTACGTAAAATGAATACTAAGAAAATTAAGCTTTGTTTACTTTTGTCCGCCGTAGGGGCTATTTATCAGGGCTGCCAACCTTTCCAAAAATGACGCTTAGGTAGATTTATCTCGTAGACCATTTCTGTCAAACGTTT
Source organism: Coenobita brevimanus (assembly GCF_032717465.1). Taxonomy (NCBI): domain Eukaryota; kingdom Metazoa; phylum Arthropoda; class Malacostraca; order Decapoda; family Coenobitidae; genus Coenobita; species Coenobita brevimanus. The sequence goes on along the minus strand of NC_136960.1, from coordinate 16,256,147 downwards.
TTCCGAATAAGTATAAGTGATACAGTTTATGTGTATTTTTAGGATTATTGGATGATCAATAGGTGGTGCTTCGAGCGATTTTAGTGTCAGTAAAAATGTCTGGTTGTATATAGTGATTAGTCGTCGACATCGTCAGTTAAGCGTTGCTGTTTGGTGCGATTAGGGTGTGTCATATTCTCTGCTACAACTACCTTATTTTTGTGGTTGAACTGCTTGTGTGCTGAGTGCTCGATACAGTGCAAACATAAACTATCACTGAAACTCCTGACGTGGAAATTGTAGTGACACGGGGTGGCGGTGAAGAAAAAAAAAAAAAAAGGATAATGAGTATGGATGATCTGTGTCGGCCTTGGTGTGAATATGTATGACGCCTCTTGCCATCACAGTGTACGGATGGATGGTAATGCTTATGTGATGAACTAGTGATAGAGCTGGCAGGCTGGAGGTTGTGCAGGTTAGTGTTAATTTGATGGTTAGGTTTACGGTGTTAAAAGAAACATGGAAATAAGTTTCTGAAACAAGTTACAGAGACATTTCTGTAGCCTATACCACTAGATCTACCAAAAGAGATTTTTATGAGTGTGTTGGAGATTATGAAAATATTAAAAGATTACTAAGGTCAGTTTAAAGTAACGATGACAGCTTAGATATTTTGTCTGTTTATTACCGTATTGCAGCCAATGACAGATAGTGGATATATGTGTGTGTGTGTGTGTGTGTGTGTGTGTGTGTGAGAGAGAGAGAGAGAGAGAGAGAGAGAGAGAGAGAGCTTGTGTCATTCTTATTCTATTGCATATCATACTGTTATGCAGTAGTGGCCTACCCGCCATAGTCTCCATGGGTCATTCGACCTCCTGCAGTAATCTTTTTATGTATTTATGACTGAGAGGAGGGGGGGGGATGGGATGTAGGACAGTTCTATATAATATAATATATATATATATATATATATATATATTAGTAAAAACAAAAAAAAGATGAAATAGAACGAGCAGAACTAAATAAGCTTATCAACAAGAGGCAAAGAGAAGAAAAAAAAAAAAAGAGAAACATGGATCAGATCCAATTAACCATCAAAAAAGGAAAAACTCTGAAACAGGTCCGAAGAAAAATGGCACTAGGAAAGCAACAAATTACATCACTTAAAGAAAAAAACGATGAAGTCATTAAATACAGAGATAAGATGATGAAGCGAGAACTGTATACATCAAAGACAGTAGTACCAATAGCTAACTTTTCAGTTGACACCAGTGAAATACCTGAAGTAACACTAGACGAAGTATTTCTCTTAAAAATATGAAATGTGGGAAGGCTCCGAGAGAAGATGGAATAGTAGGCTAGCAGATTTACTGTTGGAAGCAGGAGTAGAAATACAAAAAGGCTTGCTCACTTATTTACTCAATATAGCCTGTAAAA
>NC_136960.1:16077231-16249731 GCF_032717465.1 Coenobita brevimanus | reverse complement strand
ATAAAAGAAAGACTGAAGTAAGGGGGTCAGTATTTGCGTGAGGAGAGAGTCGCTGCTGGGAGGCTTGCCCGGGGACCAGCGTGGGTGGAATCGGAATGTGCGTGAGGCTATGGCAGGTATTCTCGTCGGGTAAGGCAGATCCCTAACACCCATCCGCACCGACGCTTCTCCTGTCTGTCCATCTCGTCCGTGGCCTACCTCCAACTATTCCTCCTTCCATCCACATCTGTAACTGGATTTGTACACTCCATCCCAACTCACTCTCTCACATCCTTTCAACCATATCCTTCGATCTCCGTTGTGGTCGTCCTCTCTTCCATTTCCCATCTACCTTTTTATCTGCAGTCTATCGCCCCTTTGTACCCTGTTCTCTGAAATAACCCTCACAACCCTGCCCTTTACCGTTGTTGTATCTCCTCTTTTCATTTACCTTCCTGACTGTAGTCCATCATTCCATCCTAACCCACCCATCCACATGTATTTTGCTCCTTGACCTTCACACCATCCTTGGTATGGTACCGTATACATTTCCTTCTGTCCGCATTTATAACTGCAGCCCTTCATCTCTTCCCAATCCATTCTTTCAAACTTCCCAGCCCAGTTCTCTGTCAGTTCGTACTTCCTTCTTTTATTCCTCAGTTACTCTCCTCCAACTGCAGTCCTTTACCCTGATCCCAGTTATCCCACCCCGGCCAGGCCCAGCCAGCAACACAAACCAGTTCATGGACTAATAGAGACAGAATCCATTTTTAATCCAAACTGACTCAAAATTTATCGCTTTATCTGATGGCGATGGCGGGTGATGTGATGTTTTAGTTCCTTCTTGTCTGTGGTTGACAAAAAAGTAGTTGTTAGGTTAGGCTATCCATTTCTTAGGTTAGGTCAGGTTCTCCAGTTCTTAGGTTAGGTTAGGTTCTCGCGTTCTTTGGTCAGGTCAGGTTCTTCGGTTCTTTGATAATTTAAGGTTTCATATTGCACCACACAATCACTTTCAGGGTTGCCACATGCGATATTAATTCCTCTAAACTGGTGTGTTATGATTTGAACTTGTGATAAATTCCGCCTGACTCAGTGCGAGGAGGTGTGTCTGAAAGAAAGTGTTTACTGTGGCTAATGTTGATTCTGGAAAGTGCCTCGCTATGTATAACTACAGTCCTGAAACTTGCCACTTTATCATCACTTCTAGGCAATGAACTCGGCCACAAATATAAAAAGAATAGCTAAGATAATGATACTGTTACAGGTCTTACTGCCTTCATTTATTTTTCCCGATGCCGTTCACAGCAGCTGATGGGAGATCATTGGCAGGTTTGATCAAGTTTTCAGTCCATAAATAAACGTCACCTGTATCATATCCGTTCCCTGTATGGTACTGTAAAAGGAAGCTTGGGGTTATTTTGGTTAGATGCAGAGAGAGAGAGAGAGAGAGAGAGAGACAGAGAGAGAGAGACAGAAACTGATGAAATGATGGAATCCACCCCTCAAGCCATCAATCTGATCCCTTATCTTAGGGTTTGCTAACTTGATGTGACATGCAGGGATAACACATCATCATCATCAGGGTCTCCTTTCCCACCCTAGGGCAGGGTGAGGAGTAGCAATGCCCAGACAGCCCAAATTTGCCCAATCCAATAGGCCATGCTTCTATTCGCTCACCATTCAAGCCCCCGGAATTCTGGCTCTATCTGATACGCCAGAAACATTCACCACGTTCTGAAGCTTCACAAAAACATATCCGATAGAGTCAATCCGGACGCTGTCATGTTAAAAATTGGGTGCCAAATCCCTGACCATGCGCTTCTCCTCATATTATTCAACCAGCCAGCTCTATTTCTTGTCAGTCCCTTAGCCTCACCGACTTCCAAACCTCTCTTCCTCACACACTCATCTACCATATCCCTCCACCTTTTCCTTGGCCTACTTCGCCTCCTCCCTCCTTCAGATTCGCTCAGATATACCTTTTTCACCACTCTATTGTAATCCATTCTCTCCATATGACCATACTATCTCAGTATCCTCTCTTCGATTCTGGTGTCCACAGACTTCCTCACTCCACATCTTTCACGAATCACATTACTCGTATTTCGTATCCTATCCACTCTCTGTACATTCCTCAGCAGTCCCATCTCCACTGCTGTCACTCTATTTTTTTTCATTTTCATGTCACACCAGAGTCTTACATCCATATGTTAAAGTTGGCACAAACACTCCTTCATGTAAGCCTCGCGCAGCTGCAACACTCAAGCCTCTGTTTCTTATCAAGACCTTCACTACACCAGCAACTTTCCTTCCTTGAGTCACACTGTTTTCCACTTCTTTTGCACACTTTCCTTTCTTTTCTATCACACTAACTAAATAGCTTAACTGCGATTATTTTCCTTGCACCGGGAACTTTTTATTAATTGTCTTACAGGAGGGACAAGACTTGGGGAAGATATTACTCCTTTACTTGTCATTCCTGTCTAAATAGATCATAAGTACAAGAAATTGATGGTAAATTAGTTTCTGATTGGTAGTGAGTATGTAATCAGCAACTCAGACTTTGCTTCTTTATTCATTTGTAAATAGCATAAAGTACTTGGTCTTTCTTTCATTTCATTAATTATTAAACCTTAAATCTTTTTAATTTTCTTCTGCTTTCTATTTTTTCCTCATCCGTTTCCTCCTGTTGCTCATTCTCATGTTCCTCCTCCTGTTTCTGCTACCACTCTCCTGCTTCCGCTTTCCATCTCCTTTCTAGTTGCCTCCTACCCAGCCTCCTCTTTTTTGCCTTTTCTGTCTTGGCAACCATTTCTGGAGTTTCCTCCTTCATTTGTGTTCGTGTGCCCGTTCAACAGATTCATATCCCGTTTTTGCTTCATATTAAGGTTACTCCATCACACCGTCTGGTACTTCCTTCCTTTTCTAATCTGTTGCCTTTCTTTTTTTCCATTATTCCCTTTTCTCTTGATCGAGGTTTTTCTATTCGCGCACCTCATATTCATTCTTCCTCTTTTTTCTTTTCTTATTCATCTTTATCTTTTTTTCACTGTGAGTTGCTCACATTTTCAGTCATTCTTTGTAACCCTTGTTGTCTGCTTCATCCTACTCACCATTTTATTAATCATTTGCCCTTATTTATTTGCATCCTTCCTTTCACTTCTGTCCATATGTCCATATTCCTTCCTCCCTTATCATCAGGGTTGCAAAAAACGCTGATTAAAACAAGAATAATTTTTACAAAATCGATTTTTTTAAAATCAGATTTTAATGATTTAATTTTTTTTTTTTTTTCGCTTTCGAAGATGTTAAGTGAAACCATATTCTGGTATTAGTTTTGGGAATTCTGTCAAAAGAGTACCATACTGGGTCTTTTACCCTCCCACTTGCTGCAATGCGCCCATTAGGCATGACTGTATATCAGAGTTAAAATAAACAGACTCACAAAAAAATAATGTGAATGGGAAGTTGGAGAAAGCAAATGCACCACAAGCCAGCACTCCTTGGTATGGGGGAGGTTACTCATGCTGCTGCATCACTGTATGTCAGATAATGATGAAAGTTGCCAACTTGTCTTTCATACTATGTCAAATTTGGATCAGAATAATCAGATCGAATCATGCTGCTGTGTATTTAAAGAAGGGTTGAGCTCATACGTCAACATTGAACATAATCACATTTATTGTTATTATTAACAACAACAACAACAACAAAAACTTCCATCCTGTGTTTAACTTTGGAATATTTGCCTTGTAACAGAGGGCAGTGGTTCACTGGTGCCTGACTTGATGCAGGATCGGTACAAGAAAAGTACAGGACAAGTAGACTTGATGCATGTGTAAAATATACATATGTATATTACATTACACATCCATCACATTCTCTATCTTCTTCCATTTTACTCTATTTAAAAAAAAAAATCCATTTTTATTTAAATCATGATATTTTATTTATTCTGATTTAAATAATTTGATTAAATCAAGACAATCCTGCTTATCATACGCTGTTATCCTCATGTACATCCATCTTACCCACTTTTTCTTCCCCCTCTGTCCCTCAGAGATATCCATCAGGCCACGGGGCAGCGGATTTAAGTATCTTTGTGTCCAGATCGGGGCGCCCTGGCTCACAATTACCAGCCTAAGTAAAGGTTTCGGTAGGGTAGTTGTTAAGGCCGCTACCAACACACTCATTCTCGATAAGATCCTTTTGGGGGGAAATTATATTATCTCGGCTTTCCAGTCAGTTTTACGATCGTGGCAGGCAAAAACTAGGTATGGGGTAGATAAAGGATGCAGCGATAAACGTAGGGTTCGACTGTGGAGATTAAAAAAAAAATGGGTACGTGGTGAGGGAGATGAATATGAATTATATACTGAATGTGTTAGAAGAGATATAATGTGATAAGAGCTGAGGAATTAATGAAGGAAAAGGAAAGCCCAGAAAAATCAAAGAAGAAAGAGAGGAATGTTATAAATTTAATCCACACTCAACAGTCAGGCGAGCACAGTATCAGATTCCTGGCTGTCAAGCATAAACATATGGCTAAGATACCTTCGTTTCAGTTAGGATGTAATAAATTAGCACGTCTCCAAATAGACGCCATTCCTGTGTTAAATTGCAATACAGTTAGGCACCATACTTTAGGACAAAATGTTTTTGTCCCTCACATGCCCGTATGTGATATATGGTTTGTGTTCTTATGGCTTGTTTATATTTATAGGCCTATGGTACTTCATCAGCCTTAGAATGTTTCAAAACGTGAATTGAAACCACAAATGAGACAACATCAGAGTCCTAACACTAAGACGCTGGCACAGTATGAGCTGCAGACGCCTATGGACGAACTGGAAAGCAAGACGAAGCCACAGCTAGGCTAATACACAATGACTTCTAGACATACATGTATAAAAATATGTATATGACGCAGCCATGGGATCCATTTTATATATAACATATAAAATATGCCTATATGAAAGGACCCAAACGTAAGGCAAAATCCCAATTATGACGCGGTATAAAATATTTGATGGAAAAATATTACATGCAAAGGAATATAAGACGCATTCATTTATAATTTTAGTGGCATAAGAACGTAATTTGAAATAAAAGGCAGACCAGGCCTCGTGTAGATCAAAAGTAAGTTGTTCATGGACAATTTGCATATCAGTGGTTGGTAATGTTATCAGAGGTCTATTGTGTTCCTTCTGACCATCACATATCTTTTCTCCTATCCTTATCTCTTAACCTCTTATATCCTTCTCTGTATCCTCCATCGTCTTTCCTCCATCTCTTTCCTTCTCTTTATCTCCCATACCGGTATATGTGAGTATATATTTATGGCAGTAGTTCTTTTGTCATCTCTTTCTCTCTCTCTCTCTCTCTCTCTCTTTCTCTCTCTCTCTCTCTCTCTCTCTCTCTCGTGTTTTAGTAACTCTGTAACGTTTATTTCCTTTCGTCCATTCCCTTCATATAGGCAATGTTATCCTAATAGTCAAGAGTAAATACCGTATCGTTCGTACTTCTTAGGCGACCAGTAATGGAGCAGAGCAGAGCAGGCACTGTTCGTCACTAAGATAAACTGGAAGAGTCACGTTCTTAGACTGCAGGGAGGAACAGGGCGAAGGACAGGATAGGGTGAAGGAGAGAAAGAGGGAGAAAGAAAGGCCTGTGTTCTGCATCCCACCTCTTTCATCTTGTCTCTTACTCCTCAGTCCCTCCCTTCCCCTCCTCCCCTACACACACATACGCCTTTACCATCTCTCTTTCTCTCTCTCTCTCTCTCTCTCTCTCTCTCTCTCTCTCTCTCTCTCTCTCTCTCTCTCTCTCTCTCTCTCTCTCTCTCTCTCTCTCTCGCCCAGTGCCTCCTGTAGTTAATGAGGAGATATTAAAACGGTAAACCATTACAGTCATTCCGTGGTCCTGTAAAGCTGACAGTATTGGAAAGCCCAGTTCAGCTAAAAGTTTTCCAGCCAATGATAAGCTACCCAACCTTCTTCCTGGAAACTGTACACCTAAATCTACAGCTGCCATCTGGCGGGATCAGGTAGCATGTTCGGCGGCCAGGAATCTTATGCTGCCCTGTCCTCATATTTTTTTCTAACTTACAAACTTGAAAGTAGTTGACCTCATCACTGCATGGAGGTTGTTGTAGTTTCTCATGACAGTTGATTTCTTAGGAGGACACTGTTAGACTCGAGATTTAGAAGTTGTTGCTGCCGACTCACCCCAGGAAGGTGCTCAGGATTATTTAATTTCGCTTAACCCCTGGACTCTGAGTTTTTTTTTTTTCTATACTGAGTAAAATAGTTTTGGTTTAAACTCATTAAAAAAAAAAAAACTTGATACTGAAGGAATCAATTTACAAACGTTACCTTTACTGATCTGTGTGTGTGTGTGTGTGTGTGTGTGTGTGTGTGTGTGTGTGTGTGTGTGTGTGTGTGTGTGTGTGTGTGTGTGTGTGTGTGTGTGTGTGTGTGTGTGTGTGTGTGTGTGTGTGTGTGTTGACATTACCATTACATAAGTTCCCGTAAAACATAAAACACCCACGTCATCACTACCGTCACCATCACCACCCACCCCACCACAACCACCCATTCCTGACCTGCAATAAGATACTCGGTTCGCCAACACTTTTTTTCGTGTCTTATCCAGTGTGAGTGGCGAAGCGTGAAAAGAGTGGGGAAGTGGGCAGTGTGGTGGCGTATCCAGCACCCCATGACCACACGCAACACCACACACCTTGCAACGGGGGTGGGGGAGGGGAGGCATCTAGCGCTCTGTAACCATGCGTAACAAAACACACCTTACCTGCCACCCACAGAAATTGTCTTATGTGTGTGGCAGGCTGTTAAGGTATCGGGGAGGGACCTCTCACCCTATATTGCTGTTTGTCTCCACCATCACGTACCAGACTGGTCAAGGTTAAAGAGGTTTCCCATTCCCTAGGACCTCCTCTTTTGCGATTTACTTTTGGATATGACTGGTTAATATCCTTTTTTTTTTTTTTTTTTACGTTATTTATGCAGATTATGGCGATATTAGATGGATTTATGCAACACAGGGAGGGCAGCAAGCAAATCACTTATGAAAATGTGAGGAGACGCGACAAGAATATGGGCCAAGCTCTGTCTTTCCGTAGTTATTTATTTTTGCATATGGCTGGTGCTAGTTTCATTTTATGCGAAATTTACGCAAAGTATGGCGATATTAGAATGATAAGTAACAGAAAAGGATGGCTAGGTCTAGTAAGCACAATAAAACACTTAGGAAGTGGTGTTAGGGAGCTCCTTTAACCGACGAGAATGCGAGCCTAGGTTTCTCTCTCTCCATCTATTTTATGCCTTCTGCCAAGTATCCTGTTGGTCGTTCTGGACTTATTGTTGTATACGGACGGCTATTTTTCTCCTTCGAAAGTCATCAAGAATTGGTGTTTCTCAGAGCTCCCCCCCCCCTCTCTCTCTCTCTCACACACACACACACACACACACACACACACACACACACACACTAAGCCGACTCCGTGCCTTCTTTACCCCTGCACAGTTGTTGACTTTATACACGGGTTTTATTCGCCCCTGTTTAGAGTACAACTCTCATGTGTGGGGAGGCTCCCCACCTACAGCTCTTCTCAATAGGGTGGAGTCAAAGGCTATTCGTGTCATCAACTCTACTCCTCTTACTGACTCCCTTCAACCTCTGTCTCTTCGCCGTACTGTTGCCTCTTTATCTCATTTCTATCGCTATTTCAATGGTCACTGGTGCTCTGAACTGTCTGCTTGCATCCCTCCACCTCTTCGACGGGCGCGTAGCACCCGTCTAGCAACAAACTCTCATCCCTTTTCTGTCGAACTCTCTAATGCAAGAGTTAACCGTTATTCCCAGTCCTACATTCGTGCAACAGGTCAGCTCTGGAACTGTCTCCCTCTGTCTGTATTTCCTACTTCCTGTGATCTACAGTCTTTTAAACGCAGTGTGTCCAAGCATCTCAATATGAATGGATTTTGAATTTGGCTCTCTTTTGTACTGTTTTTTTTTCTTGGTAGGAACGTTTTGCGAGCTCAGCCTTTGGTTCCTTCTTCCTCGCATAAACACACACACACACACAAACACACACACAAGTTTTACATCAGTGATCACGCCCGCCCTTCTTTTGATTTCCACCTTATTCTTACACCAACCGTCACATCATTCATAACAACAGTGTCATGATGACGGTGTGATGTATAATTATCAGTCTTATTTTTTGGTATATGGAAAAGAAACCAATTTGCTTTTTCTCTCTCGGAAGCATTATCCTTCATTTTCTTTTCTGTTTTTGACAATTTCAGAAGACTGTATACTTTCCTCAACGAGACAACTCAGTCCTTCATCTCTTGATATCATCGTTGTCCAGTTTTCTCGCTATTTAAGAAATAATGAAGGAAAAGCATTCGGGAGCCGAATGCTAATCGCCAGCCAGAATATGTTGTTGGCTAAGTCCAAGATTTAGGCCATATCTTGATACCCTGAAGGTTTCATGTTGAAAGCTCAAGCCGTTCATGAGATATAATGGCGCTAAAGGCGGTCGATAAAAACTAGTTGACCTTTGGCAGCCGTTTTGTTGACCTTGACCTTGGCCCCGAGTGCCCATTTTCAAACTCATCCAAGATTTTGGCCGTATCTTGATACCCTGCAGGTTTCATGTTGGTAGCTCAAGCCGTTCATGAGATATAATGGTGCTAAAGGCGGGCGATAAAAACAAGTTGACCTTTGGCAGCCATTTTAGTGACCTTGACCTTGACCCTGAGTGCCCATTATCGAACTCGATCAGGATTTTGGCCATATCTTGATGCCCTGAAGGTATCATGTTCATAGCTCAAGCCGTTAATGAGATATAGTGGGATCACACACACACACACACACACACACACACACACACACACACACACACACACACACACGGGCAGGCAAAAACATTATCGCTTCGGCTTCTAAAGGAGGGCGATAATAATATTTTGTGAAGCCATTTGGCGTGTTTAAGAGAAGCGGTGTTTTCTTTGCCGTTACCTAGATAAATCGTATAGATAGAAATGTAGAGAAGGATAGATAGATAGTTTGATAGATAGATAGATAAATGGATGGAGGGAGGGATAGATAGATAGACAGAAAGATAGACATGTAGGTAGATATAGATTTATAGATAAAAAGATATGTGAACAAATTAGCAATTAAAGAATGAGTCAGATGCGTGATATTAGAATCAGATATGCCACCTCATTCCAAGCGAGACCTTATAACTGCTTATTAAGACCTCTTCCTATTCAGATCCTGCTGCGCTAGAGAAGGTGGTACATCTGAGAGAGAGAGAGAGAGAGAGAGAGAGAGAGAGAGAGAGAGAGAGAGAGAGAGAGGTATCGTCTAAATTCGCACAGTTTGTGTTTGAAAGGATATTAGTCGTGTTGGTTTGTTTAGCATTCTACGCATCAAGATCGTTAAATGTGGTTAGGTTTCCTTAAGTTAGATTAGATGAGGTTTGGTTAAATAAAGTTTCAGTATGTGTGCATGCGATTGCTGTGTTTCAGGCTAGGAGAAATGTGGACATTTTAAGCTGGGTGTGCATAGGATAGATATGAATGTAGGTCAGGGAAAGGATTGTTTATGGTTCGTCTGGTTGAGTTAGGTTTTGCTTGCTGTGGTTGGGTGTGAACTTAGTTTTAAGTGATTATAATTACAACAACTGTCAGGCAGCTTATATTAACCTCCTCTGGTAATATATTACTTTTACGACGTGGTGGAAGTGAAGGTTCATTGACGTCATGTGAACCATGGTGACATGACAGTGTACAGTAGGTTTATGAGGTACGAACTTCTCAGGGCGTTTTAGCTCTTGGTCTGGCTGTGAATTGTAATCAGCTGCCAAGAGGATGGGACGGAAGGCTTGGAATGGATGGATGGGAGGAAGTGAGAGGATGGGAGATTGTGGGTGGGGAGGAGGGAGGCTGTGTTAGGGATAAGCAGTGTGTGAATGAATCAGAGTGTTTGTGAATGGAGGAGCGAAGTGTGTGTGAAAGGAGGCTAGATGCTGGAGTGTATGTATGGAAATGGTATATGAGTGGTTGTGGGCAGGTGTTATGGACACTGGGCACCTGACCGCCTTACTCACTCGCCACCTGACTGCCTTACTGGCCATAGTTCTGCTCTGCGAATGCCCACAGCTAAGTGCCCTGTTTTAGTGTTTTGCTTGTGTGATTACAACAGGGTGATAGTTCTGCATCTACGTGAGTGATCTAGCCTATTATCTGGTCGCTAAGTGTAGTTTGTACAGTGTAAATACGGTTTGCTTAACGCATGTGAGTGTTTGTAGATAAGTGTTTGATTTTCAGTATTAGCTTTGTTGATAGATGGTGCTGAGTAGGAGATTCAGTTTATTTCTGTGATCTCTGTGACTAAGTGTTGAGTGGTATGGTCGGCAATTTGCATCGCTTTAAGGTAAAAAAACAATTTACATTATATATAAATAGTTTTGTTTATACCTTGGTGCCCATATCTCTTTTCCTTGGTAGACAGTACCACCATCTCCCGCCTTAAGGCCAAACGAGGTACCATCAGAAAACCATAGGAATTTGTGCTTTCTGTATTATTTCTCTCAGAATTAATTTAGTATTAATGGATCAAGATAGTGGTTTTCACAATGCTAGTGATCCATTATTTATAATTGAACAATAAATTTGTGAAACAAGTGATACGTCAGCGTTTGTTTACATCCGCGACGCCAGGCAAGTCGTTGTTATTGGTCAATTTTTTTTTTCTACTTACATTAATTTTTACAGCGATATATCTCTCCTATTTCCATACAGGTAAGATGAAATTGTATTTTCATATGTTGTGACTTTTCAGTTGATGATAAACTTTAATGTGTATAGTATGACTGAGTTGTGACTTCATTGTTGTTATATTTCAGGTTGTAGCATCAGTGCCGTTTCTTATTTTATGCGAATTAAGCGGTTGCATAGAGCCCCCGAAGCCACCAGGGGGCCCCCGAGCTGCCATTGTTTTTTTGTTTTGTTTTTTAGAAATTAAAATGTGTTGAGTCACTCTATATCCATGAAATAAATTTTGTAGGGGGTAGGGTGAACCCGCCAATTATTGTTACCCGGTAAGTGCCATAAAGTGAGTAATGTAAGAAATGTTTTTAAATAAGAAACTCCCGAAATTGTACTCGTTTCTCCTGAAATTTTCAGTCAGAATCTCCTGAAATTGGAGTTAAGTTTGCTGTAAGGCGCAATACTTGATACCGCCAGATTTTTTTTTTTCCGATTTTGTTTTAAGGGCAATTCAGAATGCTCACATATGGGTGTTTTTTTTTTTTTTTCAAAAAAATATTGTGTACAATTTTTTCCCATTGATTGAAGGTGAGTCCCGTTCCTACTAATAAGGTCACAAAATACTTTGTGATGTTCTGCGGTGTTGGCTATATATGTCAAAGGATGAAGATTTGTCGGTTTTACACATATGTACGAATATTTCTTGATTCATAATTTTATTCAAATATTCCCAGTGGTCACCAGCAAAGGTATTAAAAGAAAAAAATAAGAGCTTCTTCAAAGAGACTGCAGTTCCAATGGATGGAGATCACAAGGGCAACAGTACAAACTCGGCAAAGAATCTATGATTCATCTCTCAGCTCATTTATCCAGGAAATTTTTCACTATCTGACAAGCAAATAATGCATAATATATGTCTAAAGTATTATTATTTACAGATAATATGCGTAAAACTACTTATATTTCATCAGTACCAACCATTATAACCATTGCTAAAATCCGTCACATATAGCGTAAATAACGATCAGTACGACTAAGGGGCTATAGTGTATTCGTCTTTATTTGAACTCACACCATTGTAAAGTCATGGATATTGCTGCCAAGTCAAATAAGCAGATTTATATGCTGTACAAAGATGGAAAAAGCAGTCTTGGCTCCAGACCTCCAAGTTTAACATTTCTTAGGATTTAAAATAAACATTTTAAGGAAAATGCAGCATATGTCTCATTTATGCACATCTGGGAGATATTATAATGCAGATTCGGTAATTCCTGTAGGGAAGCCCCAGTGTGTCCCATTTATAATCATTTTCTGTAGGTTTAAATTGCTGTAGTCAACTTGAAATGTTTGATTTGAATTTGAGAGAAAAAAAGATGTTAAGAGTTTTCCACAGATCTAGCCTCTTTTCCTCTTAAAGTGCACCAGATTGATGCATTTAAATGTTAAAGTCGTGCCCCCGGACCACCTTAGAGGGTTTCGAATCCCCCCACCATAGTTTCACAAAACTTTTCACATAGGGCCTCCAAAAGGCTAGAAACGGCACTGTGTAGCATAATTATATTTCTTCATTCCAGGCAACGGTTAGCTTTCCATTCTTTGTAACAGATTACTGATATATCCTATCCAGGTATTTTACTAACCAATAAGGTAGCTAGCTCTATTCCTGTACAGTTTTAAAAAGCAACAAGACCAGCAAAACCTTTCCCTGTAACCATTGCATAAATTGTAACTGTTTTGCTAGCAGATTTTGTAGAAGTAACTCATTCTTGTTTCAACATCTTTTCCAGGTACTAATCAGTAATCACTGATTCTTTTTAAAGTCTTCACAGTAAATATGAATTTCAGAATGTCGCGGAACATTATATGCGTGGTCTGTTCCGGTAGTTTCACTGGATTCTTTTATACAGACCGCACCTTTGTTTGCAAGATATGCAAACTACATCAGAGCCTGCAAGACAAGCTGACTGGGGTTACAAACAAAATTAACAGCCTGACCCATAAATTTGATGTGCTGGAGGAGCTGAACACACCGTGAAGGCTAGTGCCACTGCTCGGCCATCCACAGTCCAGATTGACCATCCTCCTCCCACTGTAGTTACATCTCTCCCTGCTGTGTCAGGACTCCATATTATAATTACAAATCATAATAGATAGATAGATAAATAGATAGACAGACAGATAGAAGCAGCAAGTCAGAGGTATTGTGTCTGCGAGAATCGAGCAATGCTAAACATGCTTACACACTCTAACTCAAGGGATGCTTTATAGGCACACGACAGCGCCTTGTGACCATGCACACACTTACATACTCACAGACAGGCTTCTAGAACATTCCAACAACAGTGTAACACACGTGACACGACCCCTGTTACACCAGAATTTAGGAAGCAGAGCTCAGAAGGAGGTTAGCTATAGAACCGACAGGTAGTAGGGAGAAGGAGCCTAGCAACATGGGCGAGAGGGTGGAAGAGAGAGAGAGGGAGAGAGCGAGACAGGGAGGTTAGCTCGCGGGTCCCTATACTTCACTCGTGTGTGAGAGACTTTGTTAATATTTCCAAGACAAATAAAAATAGTCCTATACTCATCTTTACCTCTCCTGTCGTTGCATGACAAAAAGAGAATTAAGATTATCTACTTACAAACTATTCACGTATAACAACCGCTCGTCCACGAGTCTAATATATGTATAACTGATCTACGAAACTTCACTAAAAGAAGCTACAGAGTTATTGTAAGATATGGCGGCAGCGAACATACGAACCTCGTCTCCGAATCTGCAGTGAATTCCTACAAAATAGAAGCCTACAAGTCTACAAGCCTACAAGTCTACAAGCCTACAAGTCTACAAGCCTACAAGTCTACAAGCCTATGAGTCTACAAGCCTACGAGTCTACGAGTGTACAGTTGATTCTGTGTTATCAAGATTGAAAACAAAAAATACCTCTCACAACCAACAACTCACAAGCAGCTCCTGACAGTATTCTCTCCAACCCCCCCTCCATCTCCCCGATCATCACGCTGATTTAGAGGTGAAGAGGTCACAGGACGCCTTGCCAGTAGTTTAACAATGTACTGATACAAACAATCTTGCAATTACTACGACGAACCAACGAACTACAACCATCTACAATCAACTACAAGTAACAACTTTACGAGCCGTCTGTATAATCTTCAACATGCACCTACAAATAGCGGCAGTCTTCATCCCACAATGAGTAAATCACAAGAGAAAAGGACCGAGCATACATCGAGAAAGAAAAACAAAACAAACAAACAAAGAGTGAGACACGACTCGCACACAACCACCAGACCTCACCCTCCTCTCTCTGCTACCGCCCCCCAACCTCCACCGCTGACGCAGGAGTGCGAGGTCAAGACGACGAAGCAGACACCAAGCCCATATTCACAACTCATCTTACTCACTCATCTTCACTCAAGTTACTCATCGCTACTCATATACTCACCACCGCTACCAGTGTGGGAAGTGGACGTCACCATAAATGGTTGCTGAGACGACAACACGTCAATCAACCCGTGAAGAACAACGCTATCACTACGTGCAACACCACTCACACCATTCCCACCACGGTAAAAATTAATGAGTTACATAGTTACTTCATTTATACAATACACAGTGATAGACAAAAAAAAAAAAAAAAAAACTACTGCACAAACATATAAAACGTGCTACATAATTACAACTTACATACACATACTTACTTCAGTTATCTGCATAATTCAATTACTAAATAATCACCAACAATAAATATTCTACACTGTATATACTCATTCATTTATTATGGCATTTATTTACTACCAACGAGTGTTACCATTTATACCTACATAAAATACGTTTCATACATACAGCTATACATTATTACATCTACAAAGTAATAAAGAAAATATACCACCACAGTTACTCAGTGAGCGATTAAAAGAATTGTATTAGACATTTATCAATTAAAGGTACCTAGTGGAAACAGACTAATTAACTTACAGGGAAAACCAGAAAAAGAAAACAAAAATGGCCAACACAAATAACGTTAGCAAGAATGAACAACATCTTCCACACAGTCGTGAAGACAAAGATTACCACACAGTTCTGACATATATTGCCCACGATAGGTACAAGTGAACAAGTCAGTGTATATAGTTAATACTGCATATATATATATATATATATATATATATATATATATATATATATATATATATATATATATATATATATATATAATAAAATATGGGGCTATATAATATCATTTTCAGTAATATCTGTGCAATATAAACTAAGCCTTAAAAAAGGGTCCCAAGGAAATTAGCCAGTAATTATGCAACCTCGAACAACACCGAAAAAGCGTAGACAAACGAAGAAAAACGAACTATAGAAAATCAGTACAAAAAAAAAAAAAAGAAGAAATACAGTACGATCACATAACAAACAAATGAAAATAAGCATAAGTGTTACTACAAATGCCAAAATACCAAATAAACTCCTATAAGTGAAACAAAAAGATAATTAGTGTTCTCCACAAGCAAGTGGCATGGCACATCATCTCATAAACTTCTATAAGTGAAACAAAAAGATAATTAGTGTTCTCCACAAGCAAGTGGCATGGCACATCATCACATAAACTCCTTCTATAAGTGAAACAAAAAGCAAATTGTTGTCTCCACATGCTAGTGGCATGGCACATCATCGACCGCAGCATGACCGGATTCAGTGTCAGGACTGCAATTATTACAATTATGTAACTACAAACAATATGTAACAATTATGTAACAGTTGCATTAACAATATGTAACTTTTATGTAACTTTAACTACAATTATAAGGCCAACACAAACATGTAACAGTTGCATTAACAAAATGTAACTACAATTATAAGGCCAACACAGTTATGTAACAGTTGCATTAACAAAATGTAACTACAATTATCAGGCCAGCACAATTATGCATTACCACAATAATATGTATAAATTCATACAACGTTACCACAATTCTGAATTACCAGAATCATCACACAAGTTAGGTGAAATATTAGACATTACTAAAGGGATAACTCAATATGTAATGTAATCACCTAGCAGTATTACCATTGCACAATTATATGCGTATGTCTGTTATACATACACATCTTACAGAATGTCATACAACAACCATTGCAATTATTCAAATATGTATACAACTTGTTTAAAATGTAATATTACTAGATCATTGCAATTTACCATGAATATTATATGTATACAATATTATAAGCAATATTATGTATTACTAGATTAACATATGTCAATAATAATTACTGTCGGAGGACCTCCAGTGCGTGACTGAGCAATGTCAGGACTTCATATTATCATTACAAATCATAATAGATAGATGGATAGATAGACAGACAGATAGAAGCAGCAAATCAGAGGTATTGTGTCTGAGGGAATCGAGCAATGCTAAACATGCTTACACACTCTAACTCAAGGAATGCTTTATAGGCACACGACAGCGCCTCGTGACCATGCACACACATACACACATACTCACACACAGGCTTCTAGAACATTCCAACAATAGTGTAACACACGTGACACGACCCCTGCTACACCAGAATTTAGGAAGCAGAGCTCAGAAGGAGGTTAGCTATAGAACCGACAGGTAGTAGGGAGAAGGAGCCTAGCAACATGGGCAAGAGGATGGAAGAGAGAGAGAGGGAGAGAGCGAGACAGGGAGGTTAGCTTGCGGGACTCTATACTTCACTCATGTGTGAGAGACTTTGTTAATATTTCCAAGACAAATAAAAATAGTCCCATACTCATCTTTACCTCTCCTGTCATTGCATGACAAAAAAGGAATTAAGATTATCTTCTTACAAACTACTCACGTATAACAACCGCTCATCCACGAGTCTAATATATGTATAACTGATCTACGAAACTTCACTAAAAGAAGCTACAAATTATATTGTGAGAGCTGTACAGAATGAGTTCCAGCCAGTTGGGAATGGTGCAAGGTTTGTGAGAAAAGGAGCATCGTTCCAGTAACCACATACAATAAATTTCAGATTCTCGCAGAAGTAGAGGAAAAGCCTCATAAGGTGCGGGTTGTGGGGGACTCCATCATCCATGGTCAGTTGGTGGAATTCTGTGGCAGGGCACCATCTAGACAAAAGTGTTTTTGTATTCCAGGTGGAGGAGTAGACGACGTAACAGGCTGCGGATGACGTTTTTGAGAATGCAGAAAGTGACAGACTTGTTATCATTCATACAGGCATTAATGATGTCGTACAAACCCGATCAGACCTGATGGAAAAGTACAGAAGGATGATCCGATGCTGCAAGGAGAAAACTAACATTTTAATCTCAGACATACTCCCAAGGATTGGTGCAGGGAATGCATTCTTCAGTAAAGCGTTTAGTATATATAACGGAGTTAAGCCACTTTGCAAGCAGGAAGGAGTTGAGTTCATCAAGAGATGGAACCAGTTTTACGAGCAGCAAACATTGTTTGTGAATGATGGACTACACTTGAATGCCATTGGTTCTGCCTGTCTTGGTCATTTGCTTAGTGATGCAGTAAGCTTTTCTGGAGAAAAAGCAAGCATCGAGGAAGGCGAACATAGATGTTGTGCAATCCAATAAATCAGTGTGTAATGGAAGCTCCCCACACGGGAAGGGAAAACATATTAAAGCTCTTTTTGTAGATGTGCATAGTCTACGTAATTAATTTTCAGAATTTGAGGCCCATGTCTTTATAGATTATGATGTAATTTGTATAACAGAATCATGGCTAAATACTGAGCAAAGAGATTATCTAGCAGAGTTAATTTACCAGGCTGTCACATAGCCTATTCAATAGTGAAAAGAAGAATAGAGCAAGGGGTGGTGTGTTGTTATGTATTAAATCAGGATTTCATTCAGTTGTAATTAACAAATCATGTATTGAAAACATTGCAATATTAACATTCAACTTAGAAATAAATCTTATCATAAAATCACTCTTGGGTTAATATATCGTCCACCCGGTCAGCTACTCAACATTGACAGTGAAACCTACAGTCAAATTCGGAAAACTCTTGTATGCAAAGTGCTGGAATATTCGGTGATTTTAATTCACCAGTTCCAAAATGGGGAGAAGCCCTATCCTCACACACAGGGTTAGACCTATATACAATCTTGCAGGAAAGTTCTTTGTATCAATTTGTAAAATATCTGACACGTGGAGCTAACATCCTAGATCTTGTCTTAGCCACATCAGAAAATTTAGTGAGTAATGTTATTGCAGGAGAAGAATTTAGTACATGTGATCATCACATGGTTACATTTAACATTAAATTCAGTGAAGACAGTGTCAGAGACAGTTGTGAGAAAGTGCCCAACTTTAAGAGGGCAAATTTTAAGAAATTAAAGGCAATTATAGGTGCAGGTGACTGGTATCCAATCATCGAAATTTTAGATATCATTGATGCATGGAATTTTTTTTACAGAGACTCTAAAGAGTGCAGTCAGGTTATGTAATCCAATGTGCAACAGAAGTCCTGTCAAAAATTCTAAATCCAAATGATGGAACTCCGACATTAAACATTGTCTAGAGGCAAAAGATCTTGCATATAGAAATTATAATCCCAAAGAATTTTTAAGTTACATAAGAAGCAGAAAGGTATTAACTCCAACAATCGGTCCCTTAATCACAGATAATAGAGAGTACAGTAATGATGAAACTATGATGGCAAAAATTCTTAATATATTCTTCGCATCATTATTTACAACAGAAAATATACATACAATTCCTGCTGTTTCCCCAGTTCCTGTAGAGGAGGGCAACATAATCAATGGCACTGCAGTTAGCAATCATGACATACTTGCAGATAGCAAATTAAAAGAAAATAAAACACCTTGAAAGGACAAAAAATCTCCATGTGTATTAACCCTTTAACTGCGGGTGTCATTCCAGAATGACATCGACAAAACTGGACCAAACCGTGGGTGTCATTCTGGAATGTTCGTGAATATTTTGAACACCGTGCGTTTTTCCTGTGCGCAAATTGTATCACGCAAGAGTAGGTGTCGAGTTCTTTCACGCCAGCCATCCCACACCTCCCTCCTCCCACCCCCCGGGGGCCCCCCCCACCCCTGCCCTGACACGTATCAGTCAGTATCTGTCCAGCTCTGTGCGTGATAATGGCGCTCCGTCCCGAGTCATCGTCGCTCGCTTCCTCCTCGGAAATTATTAGTGCTAGTGTGCCTTCAACCTCTACACCAAGGAAGGAACTGCCGACGGCAAGGCAGAAGGGGTTGAGCACCCCAGAAATTAGGACAGAGCTGGATAAAACTGTAAGTACAACTCTGGATTGTGGCAGTGAGAGTGATACACTTACAGCAAGTAGTAGTGACGATTTTGCAGTGATTGGTGGTGAACCGTTTAGCACTGACAGTGACAGTGATGAAAGTGAACATGTTGTTTCCCCCCCACCGCCCCCAACTTACTCTGGGAAAGGGAAGGCACCTATGGGGAAAATTGGTGTAGCACATGGGAAGGGAGTGAAGCGTAAACTTACGTCTCCTACACCAGGCCCTAGCAAGCATTTCCCACCACTTTCCCGTTCCCCTAGCCCTATTGCCCTCACATCTTCTTCATCTTCTGCCGTGCCCTCTCCTCAGTCTACAACATCTGAGGAATATGAATTCCCAGAGCCTGCACAGCATGGGAAGGCAGGCCGTGCAGGCCATGCAGGCAGGGTAAGCAGGGCAGGCCGGCCTAGAACAAAGGGGATGCGTGGCAGTAGGAGGGCAAAGTGGGGTGATAAGCGAGGTGATAAGCAGGGAAGAAAGGGTCAGATTTCACCACACACCAGGTCAGTAACCCCCCCGCCTGCCCCCCGCCCAGCTCCCTCACCCTCGCCACCCCCCCACTCACCCCCCCCACTCACCCCCCTCCCACTCACCTCCCTCCCACTCACCTCCTGCCTCACCTATTGCCTCCACCTCAGCTCTTTCTCACGGGGAAAAGAGTGCAATGCGACCTGCCACTGCCACTGAACCACGCACCGGGAAAGTGGATGCATTTGTTTGGTCTGATGGTGCTGATTTTCAGCCACACAATCTGCCGTTTGACATGACAAATGCGGGAATACAGCCTGCCTTCCCATGCAACGAAGGAGATGACTTTGTTGACTACTTCCTGGTCTTCATGGATGACGAAATCGTTCAGTTTGTCAGTGATGAGACCAATAGGTATGCAGCTCAGTGTGCAACAGAAGGGCTGGGACCTATTGGCTCACCAAAGCAAGTGTCGTGGTTGCCTGTCGGGATTAGAGAGCTGTATGTGTTCTTTGCTCTCATGTTCTTGATGCCCCATATCAAGAGACATGAGTTGGAGGAGTACTGGTTGGTTGATGACATTACTTCTATCCCAACATTCGGGAAGTACATGTCACGAGATCAGTTCCGACAGCTGCTAGGATACCTGCACTTTGATGACAATGGAAACCCGTCCCAAACTGACCCTTTGTGGAAAGTGAAGGATTTTCTCAACAGGATTAGGGATCGATTTATGCGATTTTTCCGTCCTATGCAAAAAGTCGTCATAGATGAATCCCTGGTATTGTTCAGAGGACGTCTCAAATTCATGCAGTACATCCCCAGCAAACACCACCGCTTTGGGATAAAGTTCTTTGTGCTGTGTGACTGTGAGACGGGGTATATCCTTGATTTCGTGATCTACTCTGCAAGTACAATGGATGTGGACAGGAAAGACCCCCTTGGCTTCTATGGCTCCATTGTAAAATTGCTGATGGAGAGGTATTTTGGTGGGAATCATGTGCTGTACACAGACAATTATTACACAGCACCGAAACTCGCCAAATACCTGGCTGAACACGGCATTGGCACTGTTGGCACTGTACGGAGCCAAAGGAAAGAGTGGCCAAGTTTCCCAGAAGCATCATCATCATCCAAGGGAGATGTGCACCTGAAGAAGTCTGACAAGCTTCTGGCGATCAGGTGGCACGACAAGAAGGTCGTGAATATGCTCAGTATCATCTACAGGGGGCAATTGCAGAGAACTGGGAAGGTCAGCTACAGGACGGGAGAGCCAATCATGAAGCCCGATGCCATCATTGACTACAATATCAACATGAGACTTGTTGATAAGTCTGACATGATGATTGGTGAAATAGACTGTCTCAGGAGAAACACCCGATGGTACGGGAAGGCTTGCCTCCACATGCTCGATATGTGCATGCTCAACGCCTTCCTCCTCTACAAGACACAAGTCGGGGGCATAAGGCAACCATCCCTGAGACAGTTCTCCAAGACTGTCGTGCAGCAGCTACTTGCACGATTTGGTCAGGTGATGGCATTGGTCCTGAGGCGACACTCTGACACACAACCTGACCATCTTGAGTGCCGCAATTACGTGAGCCGGCACCAGCTTGTGAAATTGCCTCTCACCGCAGGCGGCAGGTTGTCACAGGGCCGCTGCAGAGTGTGTCATAATACCACACGGAGGCCTCGGACGAGAAAAATGAGCACACACCAGTGCCAGGAATGCCAAGTCGCTCTCTGTGTGACTCCATGCTTTGCCGAGTACCACTCTCTGAGTAAATACTGACAGTGACAGTGATATACAGTGATGCGACAGTGACGTGCTTTACCAATAATTGTACTCGTATAAGGGATAATGTAGTAATAAGGGATATTTTGCCTAAAAAACAATGAATATATTGACCAGTATAATAAGTGATATTGTAATAAGAGAATCTGCGGCACTGCTGTGATTCTGTGATGCAACAGTGACGTGCTTTACCAATAATTGTATAATATAGTAATAAGAGATATTTTACCTAGAAATTTATGTAAATATGGCCAGTATATAAGTGATATGGTAATAAGAAAATCTGCGGACTGCTGTAATTCTGTGATGCGACAGTGACTCAATATAGTAATAAGTGCAGTGTAAATATAATGTATATTGCCCAGATTATATGTAAAATAGTAATAGATGTTAGAAATAATGAAAACATCACTGCTAACCAAACGTCAGTGAGCGTGTGATGCCGCAGTGAAGTGCGGGCAATTACAGTGCCTTTTACCTACCTCAGTGAACACAGAGTGGGTGTTTATCGTATGTGCAGTGTTCATACATGTTTATAGTACTATTATCAGAGAGTGGTTGGCATTTGGTACTGGTGTGTGGGGTATAAAATAGTGATTTTACACCCCTCACTTCTAACGGCACTGCCCGTCCTGTGAAAGTCAACAAAGTCATGAAACCTACATCACTGCAAAGCTGAAGGTTAGTACTTTCTAATGGCACCTTATTTTTTTTCTCTAGCTTTATTCTGGGCAGAGTTATTAAGGTTTAAAGGTTTGTTTACATTTGGGTGAAACCCCCGCGGGAGAGGCCAGTCGGGGCAAAACAATGCCCGTGGTTAAAGGGTTAAAGGAGCTACATAATGAAATATCAAAGCCTTTATGTGAAGTTTTTTACTTATCACTTAAGATCAATAAGGTGCCACATGAATGGAAGCTTGCTAATGTACTCCCAATATTCAAAAAGGGCAACAGAGCACAACCAGAAAACTACCACCCAATAAGTTTAACATTAGTGGTATGGAAATTGATTGAAACTATTACACTGGTTTACAAAAAATTTGAGGCATTCATGAAATTAGGTGTTCTAACCTAATTTTGGGGTGCTGATTTCTGATTCGAAATCCTTTTTCACTCATCACCTCTAGTTTTTGAGATATACATGTATACATATAGGCCTAGACCCAAAATATTCGCCAAAAATCCATTTACCGTCCTATTTTCTTGGAACTTGATTTAAAATGCACGCCGCAACAAGCTCAAACATGTCAAGCATTACATGCAGAAGGACTGGGGGTCTAGGAGCACTTTCGTGCCTGGGAAACACAGTGCCCAAGAAAATCCTCTGGTGGACATGAACAAGATGCTTCTTCCCCCTCTTCATATCAAGCTTGGCCTTATGAAGAATTTCGTGAAGGCCATGGACAAGGATGGCACTGCCTTCCAACACCTTTGCACTCTGTTCCCAGCTCTCAGATCTGCTAAGCTCAAGGAGGGCATCTTCATTGGACCTCAGATCCGGGAGGTGCTGAAGGATGAAGTATTCGAGGGGAAGCTCACCTTGAAGGAATTGAGAGCATGGGAAGCATTTAAGGTAGTCTGCCATGCCTTCCTTGTAACACACGGGCAATAGATTACCAAGAGCGTGTCGAGAAGTTGTTGCAGGCTATTCAGGATATGGGGTGCCGAATGTCTCTCAAGATTCACTTTCTCCACTCCCACCTCAACTTCTGCCCCCAGAATCTCGGAGCAGTAAGTGGAGAACATGGGGAAAGGTTCCACCAAGATATTGCTAAGATGGAGAGCAACTACCAAAGCAAGTGGAACCCCAGCATGATGGGGGACTTCTGCTGGATGCTCCTGTGCGACATCCTGGAGGCAAAAATACACCAGATCATCCAAAAAAACTCACTTCTGACTGTCTGTAGTACTATGGTGTGTATATATGCATATATCCAAGTAATGGTAATATATAGTTCTGTCAGTGTTCCGTGTCTGTTTTATTTCGTTCTGTAATATGCCATTTTAATATATGAAATAAACTCATTATATTATAAATATATGCATTATAATAAAAAAAGGGATATGTGGAAGCAAAAAAACTGGAGGTGATAGAGCAAAACTGTTTAGAAATTTGAATTAAGCATATCAAAATTAGTCAAAAACACCTATTCACATGCTTACCTCAGATTTTTTTTTTTTTTTTTTTTTTTTGTAAACCAGTGTTATCAGAGACAAGTTTGTGAAACACTTAGAAACAGACATCTGTTGATATTGTCTACCTCGATTTTGAAAAGGCTTTTGACAAAGTTCCACACAAAAGACTGCTTCAGAAGCTAAAGGCACATGGTTTTAACGGCAGTGCTTTCAGGTGGGTAGAGGATTGGCTCACCGGACGAAAGTAAAGAGTTATAATAAATGGAAAAGAGTCAGCCTGGGTAAACGTTACAAGTGATGTGCTGCAAAGTTCAGTGTTAGGTCCTTTTATATATATATATATATATATATATATATATATATATATATATATATATATATATATATATATATATATATATATATATATATATATAAATGATACTGATGAAGGATTATGTTGTATGATTTAAGATTTTGCTGACAATACTGAAGTATGTAACAGAGTAGATACAGCACTGCAGAGACAGGAAATTCAGAGAGATCTTGATCAACTGTTTAATTGGGCCCGAGCATGGCAAATAAATTTCAGTATTAATAAATGTAAAGTGCTGAACATTGGCAATAAAAATATAAGAGCTAGTTATAACATGAACAATGTCCAACTTGATAGAGTAAACCATGTAAAAGACTTAGGAGTTTAATAACAGAAGATTTGAAACAAAGCAAGCATTATACAGAAGCTGTGAAAAAAAGCCAATAAATTGATTGGATTCATAGGTAGAGCATTTGAATCTATATCCGATAATATCACCCTCATTTTGTGCAGTTTCTTAGTAAGTCTGCACTTGGAGTATTGTGTTCAGTTTTGGCTACTGTATTATAAATAGGATATGGAGAAACTTGAAAGAGTACAGTGAAGGATGACATAGATGATACCTAGATTGAGAAATAAACCTTACAAGGAACGTTTAGACGTCCTGAATCTCATTACCCTAACTAAATAGAGGTTGCAAGAAGATTTAGGTATTCAAAATATTCAAAGGACATGATAACATGCTTGTCAATAAATACTTCACAGTTGATCACTCGATTTATACTAGAGGCAGTGGACATAAAATAATTGGCGAATGATTCCAGTCACACGAAGCTAAGCATTCCTTCTTTAATAGAGTTGTATATAAATGGAACAAATTTCCTGCAATGTAGTAAACTGTAATACAGTACTAACCTTTAGGGGTCGCTTGGATGAGTATTTGTTGTCCAACCCCCAGTTTCATATGTTTACTAAAAAACACGTGTGTATATGTACGTATATATGTATGTATCTATCTATCTATATCTATCTATCTATCTATTAATCAATCAATCTATCTATCTATATATGTATGTATGAATTTTTTTCAGAGCCTGGATCAGTTTATTAATTGCAAATATAGTATAAACACAGACTAGGATCTGCCCAGATAGCCTTGATTGAACGGTCACTGCTCTACTTTCGACCTGTGATGGGCTGTGGATCACTGAAGGTCCCTGTTAAGTGACCACCACTGGAATTTTTTTTTAAGTACCAGAGGTCACTGCTTCAGGACGGAACTTGTGTACTTGTCCTGCACGGGAAAGTTCCTTGTCTCAGTGGAGTGAACGGAGCTGGAGCTTGAGTGACTGCTGCCCACCTTAACCCGCCGTGTCCCAGAGACGTGAATTCACGCCCTCACATGATGTGCACTCATATCCCAGAGACGTAAATTAACGCGGCAACATTGCAAGGTTCCTAATTTGCACAATTTTCAATATTCGCGAGTGATTTCGTGAGTGATTTTTGGCACGTATACACGGGACACCTTCCTCTATTCCTCTACAAGATGCCAAGCAGGGACAATGCCTTACACCGCATAACCTCTCCCCACCCCTGTACGCCATTGTCTCGGCAATTCACCTGTTACCAGTGACCTGGCCAATAAAGACATTCAGGGCCAGTGATTCCCCAATCGATGACAATGTGGAGGACAAAGTTTACATAGCATTAGAGGAAGAAACAGTCAGAAATGATGATCAGGTAATGTGGGAAAAAAAGGTCATGAATGGTGATGAGTTAGTGAGTGAAACAATGCTTATAATGCCTATAATACTGTTTGAAAACCAATATACTCTTGTACTACATAGAAATTCGTGCCAAGTCAATAAATGAATACTGTTTATGAGTGGATAAAATAGATACCCTCCCATAGAACTCGTTTTCTTTGGTGCCAGCCTGTTAGAAAACCCAGTCAGGTAAGGAGGAACTCGTACCTGGATCGAGTATTTTAAACCTCAGGTGGTCGATTTCTCTATGAATTTTCGATGTTTCTCACCAAAAGTGGATGTTTGAGCCAAAAAAAAAAAGGTCCAAAAATGTCGGGACTGGGGCGTACCACTGCCCAGAAAACGTCGGGATGGGGCGGGTTAAAAGTGCCAGGCAAGGCTCCTGCACCACCCCTGAACATCCACACTGTGCACTGTGCAATTTCCCCCCCCCTGGGGGTAGGGGGGTTTTCAAGAATACTCCCCCAGTATCCCTGCTTGTTGTATGAGGCGACTAAATGGGTTGGCGGAGGGTTAGTGCCCCTCCCTGGAAAACAGCTAACTAAAAATACAAACAAGAAGCCTCGGACAAGGACTGACCAAAAGATGACGACCAAGGACCGGACAAAGGACATGGTACGGATCGTGACGTGGAATGTAAGGGGTGTGAATGATGAGGTGAAAGAGAGAGATTATCCAGGTGCCCGAGGATGCAAAAGTGGATGTATGTGGAGTAACTGAAACTAAATGGAGAGGTAAGAGTGTGAGAGAATGGGAGTATGGATGGGGTATACTGTATGTGCAGAAGTAGGTGAGAATGAGAGGGCAAAAGAAGGAGTGTGTATTGTTGTGAGTAAAAGATGGAAGAAGAACATAAGAGAGTATGGATCAGTTGGCTCAAGGATTGTGTGGGTAAGATTGAAAGTTGGAATACAAATGTGGGCAATTGTGTGCGTGTATGCGCCAATGCAAGATCGTGCAAGCAGAGTGAGAGAAGAGTTCTGGACAAATGTGGAAGTGTGCATAGAAAAGTTTAGAAGGAATGACAGAGTGTTTTTGATTGGTGATATGAATGGTAAAATAGGGAATGTGAAGGTGGATGGAATAGTTGATGAGTAGGGTGTGCCTGCTGAGACAGATGAGAATGGCAGTGCGTTAGTGGACATTTGTGCCGGGAGGAGGTTGGTGATAGCCAATACCCTCTTCAGGCACAAAATGATCCACAGGTATACATGGCGAGTGATCAGAAGGGTGGGTGGTGAACTGAATGAAAGGAAGGCAATGATTGATTATGTGTGTGTGGATGAAAGGATGCGAAGATGTGTAATGGATGCACGAGCTTATAGAGGTTCGGGGAGTGGTCTTTCTGACCACTACTTGGTGGTGTCCAGAATCAAGATCCAAGTAAGATTTAGAAATAGAAGAAGGGAAGGACGGGAGGAAGGAGTAGTTGCAAGGAGAGTGAAAAGGTTGCAGGAGGATGAGAAAAAGGCAGAATATAAAAGAGAAGTGGAGGAACGATTGGGTAAATATGAATTGGAGCAGATGGGGGATGTGGAAGGTGTGTGCAAGATATTCACAGAAAAAATATGTGCAGCATGTGATGTGGTGTGTGGGGTGAAGAGAAGACAGAAGGGGGTACAAGGAACATCATGGTGGAATGAAGAGGTGAGACAGGCTGTGGCATAAAAGAAGAAAGCATACAATGAATGGATGAGAAATAGGGGCGTGGAAGAAGTTGAGAGGTGGAAGAGAGAGTTATATGTAGGAAGGAAGAGAGAGGTGAAAAGATTAGAAAGAGAGAGTAAGAAGAGAGTGGATGAGGAATTTGGAAAGA
This sequence comes from Coenobita brevimanus, assembly GCF_032717465.1. Taxonomy (NCBI): domain Eukaryota; kingdom Metazoa; phylum Arthropoda; class Malacostraca; order Decapoda; family Coenobitidae; genus Coenobita; species Coenobita brevimanus. The sequence goes on along the minus strand of NC_136960.1, from coordinate 16,222,330 downwards.
ATTTGAGTGTGAAGTGGAGGGACTGTAAGAAAATGTTCTGGAAAGAGGTGAAGAGAGTAAGACAGGGTGGTAGTGAAGTTAGTAGGGGAGTGAATGATAAAAATGGTAGATTACTAGTGGAGAAGGGAGAAAAAGTGAGCAGATGGAGAGAACACTTTAAGAAATTGTTGAACGTAGAGAATGGAAGTAATGCGAGTATAAGTGGCTGGGGAATGGCTGGGAGAAGGAGGAAGGTGAGAAGACAAGAAGAAATCAGTAGAAGTTGTGGAAGCAATGAAGAGAGTCAAATTGGGGAAAGCCCCAGGAATTCATGGAATGTGTGGTGAAATGCTGAAGCATGGGGGAGAGATAGTTGTAGAATGGATGCGGAAGATGTGCAGATAGGCCTGGGAGGAAGGTGGAGTCCCGGAGGATTGGAAGTTAGGTATAATTATTCCCTTGTACAAAGGAAAAGGGGAAAAAGAAGTGTGTGGTAATCATAGGGGCATTTGTCTTCTTAGTGTAATAGGAAAAGTGTATGGTAGGATACTTACTGACAGAGTTAAGGAAATAACAGAGGAATTATTTGGAGAAGAACAGGGAGGCTTTAGGAAGGGAAGAGGTTGTGTAGATCAGATATTCATTCTTAGATCTTTAGTGGGAAAGTTTCTAGAGAAGGGAAAGAAGTTCTATGCATCTTTCATGGATTTGGAGAAAGCATATGACAGGGTGGATAGACAAAGCTTGTGGAAAATATTAAGAATATATGGAGTAGATGGGAAGTTGTTGAATGCTGTGAAGAGTATGTATGATGGTGCTAAGGCTGCAGTGCGTGTGGATGGTGAACTGAGTGAATTTTTCTCTTTGAAGGTTGGGTTGAAACAGGGATGTGTCATGTCTCCATGGTTGTTCAGTCTGTATAAGGATGGAGTATTAAAAGAGATACAAGGTAGGGCAGTGGATGTCGGAGTGGCCCTAGTGGGAGAGGGTAATGTTTGGAAACTCCCTTTACTGTTGTTTGCAGATGTTACTGTGTTGTTAAGTGAAGACGAAGGGGAGCTGCAAGGCTTGATGGATGAGTTTGGGAGTGTGTAAGAAGTGGAATCTAAAGGTGAATATAGGGAAGAGTAAAGTGATGGTCTTTGAGAGAGGTGAAGTCAGTGAATGTACAGTGGAGTTTTATGGTGAGGAAATGGAAAATGTGAGTACGTTTAAGTACTTGGGGATTGTTTTTTTTTTTTTATGTGACCGACTCTGGGCATAGGCTTCACAGCCTGCTGTCAAAGCCCAGTAGTCCTCCTACGTACCGTACACCTCTACATGTCACCAATTCGGTGCTAACACCCACTGTCCATACTGAAGACATGCTAGGGCTGTCTCATACAGGACTGGTGTATTGGTATTAGTGGGGGTATTTTTATGACATGTTGGCGGGTCTCCTGGCAGATCAGTAAAGTCTGATATTTATGAAATTCAAATCCTTAAACCGTTCCCTGTCCCAGCGGGATTCGAACCGGGGTCGGTTAGGACTGCAGGCCAACTCTTGATGAGTAAGGATGGAAGTTTGGAGGGTGAAGTGCTTGAAAGGATACAACAAGGACGAAAGGTTGCTGGTTCCTTGAAAACAGTGATAAGAAACAGGGAAGTGAGCATGGAAGTGAAAAAGTTGCTACATGACAGTATTGTGATACCAACTCTAACGTATGGAAGTGAAGCTTGGACGTTGTTTGAAGGACACAAGTCAAGAGTGAGAACAGTGGAAATGAGTTACTTAAGAGGAGCCTGTGGAGTCACATGGAGTGACAGGCTGACAAATGAGGATGTAAAGGAGCGTTGTGGTGTGGATGTGATAGGAAGCGTTAGGAGGTACACACTGAAGTGATTTGGTCATGTGGAGAGGATGGAGGGTGAGAGACTGACGAGGAGAGTGTATGTGAGTGAGGTGGAGGGGGTAGAGGGAGGGGAAGGCCGAGGATGAGATGGAGGGATGGAGTGGAGAGGTATATGAGAGGGAGATGTGAGTTGGCAGCAGGGCAGTGAAATGGCGGGGGACAGGGCGACGTGGAGGCGATTTGTTTGTGGCCACCGCCTACGGGATTATGGCGTCTGGCAATAGATAGATAGATAGATAGTCTACAGACATCCCGTTAACTCAGCGTACCCATACATAATGTCATGCATTAGTTATTTATTTGATGATTCATTCTTCTTTACTACTTTCTCTTTCAGGTTATTCAAATTGATAGCTTATAGATAATGTATTATAGAATGTAACTTTTCCTTTTCTGTCTTTCCTATGAAATTTCCATGCCAGTTTTTCCATGCTGCATGGTGGTTTTTCTCACTTTTTCCTGCCAGGTTTAACTGGAGGGTGAGGCGGGGGGAGTCTTCTTGTTTTACCATCCTTATCCTTCAACATGTAGAATGAGATCTCGTAGTCACAGTCTACTCTGTAACAAACAGCCTCGAAAGGACCATAAGGTCTGTTGCTGTGTGCTTTCCCTTGTACTCCTTTGTACTCCCTTTGTAATTAGGAAATATTGGTAAGTCATATGGTTGCGTTTAGGTAGGAAGAAGGTGGGTAGATGAAGTGGAGGTGCAGAGTATGGATAGATAGTGTGAGTATATGTGTAGGTGGGTGTGGGCATGATATCCGCTTGGATAAATAGTGGCAGTAGTTAGTGAGGCTGGGTGTGGGTAGGGTCAGGTGGGTATACTTAGAACGGATATTTACATCACCTGTCACACTTTTCCCTCCACCTTTTAAAAGATGAGTTTAATCAGTGTTCTCGATCTTTCCTGTTCACAACTGATTCTCTATGGAAGATCCCTCCTTAGTCTTGTTTTATCCTTTGCCTATGACCTCCACATCATTTTATTAGGCAGAGTATCAGGTCATTGGGTAATAGTGGATCTTCAGTTTGACTTTCCATGGTTAAACTGCAATATGAAGGGACGAATTGTGCTGACACTGTGTCCTAGGTTCCTGTTTTTCTGCACAAAGGAAAAGTAAAAACTCAACTCGCAGGTATGTTTATATAAGGCCTGACTCAAGGACGAGCGGTGGAAGGTGTTATTCCAATTTTACCCCTAGTGAGGTGAAGGTTGGCCTTGGTGATGGTGGTATTGATGTTGGTATCGAAAGCTAGTGGAACTATAGGGTTCAACATTCAGAGAACACCATTATTAGGCTAAGGCTTTGCATTCTCATATCAGGTATACTGTAGATAACGTTCCCGGAAAAGTGTGTGTGTGTGTGTGTGTGTGTGTGTGTGTAAATTTTTGTGAGCTGCTAAATTTGTGAGGTGTTAGGTCTGTTGGCGAGCCCTGTGTTGGTGCTTGGGTGGACCAGCACATCTCAAGAATGGACTTGCACGTTAGGTCTGTAGTGGGAAACTTCAGTGCCTGTTACAGTGCAACTAAGCATGGGTTTATTATACCCAGGTTGGAAAATTAGAAAAAAAAATAGTAAATATGCAAATTTATGAAAGCAATCACCTACACACTAAATTTAAAGCATCTTAATGTTATAAATGAGGTATTTTAGGGAAATTAAGAACGAACATCCAACACTGTAAAATTGTCACCAAATTTTTGGAAAAAATTCACACACACCACACACACACACACACACACACACACACACAAGAAAAAAAAAACACTCCACCAAATTACCCCAAACTTCCCCAAACCCCTCCAAGCACTTCTGGCTCTGCTGCAAGGGGGTTATTGGCACCAAACCCATGTATAATATACCCAAGTATGTCACTGGTCGGTTATCACTAAACTCGGGTACTGTACACTATACCCGAACCCATTACTATAGACAATTCCCAGCCAAGCAGCAGCACAACGTGACCTACCTCCTTGGGCACTTGGGGAACCCTGAGGGTACTGATGGTCCCAGCACACTGGCTTGGCGGGATCACTGTGTAACGCGAATGACGTCATACGCATCGGGTATATTATGCCCAAGTTTAGTACTCTAGGGTTAATACGACCCCATTGTCAGTGTCACACACCCGTTGCAGGCTTCATGAGGGGTGCTTGTACTCTCAATGGAAAGATAAATAGCTTCCCATTAACACTGACAAACGATTCGTTTGCAAGAGGGGCTGCGTGTCTGGCCGGGGGAAGGGGAGTGGATGACCTGCACAACAATCACTGGGTGTGAATCAGTGTCAGGAATGAAGCACAGCTTCCCTCCTCCCCACACACTTACAAGTCCCTAACACAACGCCCTGACATGTGAGCTGGTGCCCAGAAGGCGGCCAGGAGCAGTGGCGTGAGTTGCTGCGCGCGCACGCACACACACACACACACACACACACACACACACACACACACACACACACACACACACACACACACACACACACACACACACACACACACACACACACACGAGAGAGAGAGAGAGAGAGAGAGAGAGAGAGAGAGCAGTAGATTAAGATGCCTGACAGAACAAATTAACACAGATTTGTTACCAGCTGTAAGAACAAAACCAGGATATCATCTTTGTCGTAGTCGTTGTCATTGTCGCCGTTACCGTATTTCTCACTAATACATAAGGTGGGTAGGTTCCTGAGGTAGAGAGTGCAGTTCATAAAAGTCTGCTAACTATCAACAGAGAGATCAGTGTAATGGGCTATGGATCTGTTCACTCACCTTTCATATCATCGATATGATAACACTGAATAACAAGGAACACGTCTTTATAACAAATGAAAAAAAAAAAAAAAGGCTATCGAAAATAAGGTGTGAAGAACAAACAACATATATTTTCTGTCTCCAGTAGGTACTAATATTAACAGTAGTAATAAAAATAATGCGTTTTCATACATCTATAATAACAAGAAGAGGACTGCTGAATCTAATGAGGGAGGCAGAAGAACAAATGAACAAGTTTATAACAGTGTTCACTGGTGCTGACATCTTTATTCACGAGGAATAACAGCAGAATTTATATCCATATATCAAGTCACAAGCATCGTTGCCTCCTCAATTGCGAATTGTGAACAGAATTACTAACGTTTTCAGCACTGACGTAACATATCTTTTGCTTCATTCTTACAACATTTAGAGGATATTATTCATCGTAGTGTAGACTGCTGGTAATGAAGATATTGAGGCTGCTTATGATCCTTTCAGTTCCAGGGATCTCTTCAAAGCTAAATAAAGTCGTTTGGAGACAGCAAGAACATAGAATAAAAATGTTAAAAAAAAAAAAAAATAAGAGTACGTTTGTGTCAGTTGTCGCTCTTCCTAGCATTATATTTGCTTTATATTGGAAGATGTGTGTATGTGTGTGGCCACCCAGTGATGTGATGTCTTGTACTGCTAGAGAAGATGATGTCAAAAACAGGCAGGGTCCTTCTTATCTCCACTATAAATTGAAGCAAACAGTAATATCCGTCACAGGACTGAATTATGAATACTGAAATGAACCACTAAAGAGCCAGACGTCATATTATATGGGAATAAATCAATGTTCGTTTTCTGTATCAGCGTCATTAGAGGGACTTTAAAGACCGGGGACCACACGACCAAAATTAACACCATTACTTTATATGAGGTCATCAGGTTGTGAGAACGAAAAATCTGGCACATGACGACTTACAAGGCTATTACATAATTAACTACCTCGTATCTAAGTCACAGAATTCTGTTGTCGGGTCATTAAGCGGGAAAGGTAGACACTCGTAATGTAGGTGTTTGTTTAACATAAAGATTTTTTCCCCACTCATTTAGTGAATTCTGCATTGCCGCTGGTGTACACATATCAGTGTTGACTTTAACAAGATCGTTACGTAACCTGAGCGTAAGATATGATGGTAATTAGAAGCAGCAGGATGGGAGTTAATTACCCGGTCTAGTGCCACTCATCTTATAGTCAAAGAAGCAGGTAATATGACGCTAAAGTAACACCACGTAGCCTTATTAATGGATTTAAAAAGTGCTCATTATCATTGTGATGAGGGGTCAGAATGCACTTCACAACGTATCTAGTTTCAGTAATACATAGTTGCTCGGGTGGATTTTATGCCAGTCACTGCCCTCGCCTCAACCCCTTCCAATCCCAACCTACTCTGACCTTGCACTGTCTTGATATGAGAGACAGCTGGGTAAGACAGATACTCATCATGGTGGTACCGTATGGTGCCTTGGTAGTGAGACACGGCAGGGGTAAGGCTGATATTGAGAATGGTTGTGTACTGTCATGGTATGACAGACGACTATGATAAGGTGTGAGAGAGAATGCTGGAATAAGAGATACCGATCATGGTGGTGTACTGTCTTGGTATGAGACACGGGTGGGATATGAAAGATACCGATCATGGTGGTATTGGTAGTCAGAGACGGCCGGGGTAAGAGAGAAGTTGATCATGGTGTTGTTTTGTCGTGGTATGAGAGAAGGACAGGATGAGACTGGTACTGTCATGGGTGGGGATGTGTTGCTGGTGTATCGAAACTCCCGTGAAGCTACCTGCTCTCGAGACTGAACATTAGTGTGGTATGGTGTTATGTGGTGGTGTTTTGTGCGAAATGGAGTGGTGTGGTGTGGCGTGGTGTGGCTGGGTTAGTGGTACTGAGCCAAGCCTTTCGGTTTATGATCAAGCTGGGGCAACAGAGGGGGACTGCACAGTGGCTCTTGCTTTAAACTTTCTCAGACCAAAATCTCCAGACTGTTTCCGACTCTGTCAAGGTTCATCCATTACCCTCCACTTCGGGTTATCAATAAACATATTTTACAGTTTATGGCTTGAAAGATAATCTCGCCTTCCTCATCACGACCCCAGGTTTCGGTGGCCAAATTTCGTCGTGATCCAGTGGGCGAGTGGAGGAGGAGGAGGAGAGGAGATAAGTGAGTGCATGATGGCGGATGATACTGACTGCATAATGGTAGGAGATGGGGACTTCACGTACTCGTATGTATCATTTACATCTCTTTGTCAGATATGTTTAAGCAAAAATGTGTCCTACCAAACGAAAATATTTTTATTGCCTTACTATTCCTGAAGAAAATAAATGTTAATAAGTTAATACGAATATCAGACATCATTGATATATATATATATTTTTTTTACTGTGCTCGACTCTGGGCATAGGCTTCACAGCCTGCTCCCAAGGCTCAGTAGTCCTCCTACATACCACACACCTCTCTACATGTCAACAGCCCAGGAAGACCTTGCAACGCACTATTAGGGAGGCATACTGAAGGTAATATGAGTGAATTTGTCGAATGGTGTAAGGGAGAGAATACAAGATGATTTGGGAGCAAAGTTGAGGACAGGCATTAGGAAGGAAATGGGGCTTTGTTTAAAATGGCACCGTATGAGATAGTTTAAAGTGATGCATCATAAACTACTGTATATGGCTTTATTGTCCAATGCCACAATACCACAGTAAAATAATAGACGATATATATTGTTGTTATAAATTAAAGTTTATTAATATATTTGCGTAACAAGACAGTAGTAGCCATTATTACCAACTCTCCCATTAACTGTCACCCATTAGAGCTTGCACGACCACCACTAACACTTCTCTCATTACCATCCCCAAACTACCCATTCACCACCACCAACACCACCACCACCACCGCTAACACCGCCGCCGCCGCCACCACCACCATTCCTGAAACTGCACATCACAAAAGCTAGGCTCCACCACCGTCAGTCAACCCCTTCTCTCCCCCCCCCACCACCATCACTATTACCACAGGTGCATATCACCACAAAAACTAGACTTCAGCACCCCCAAACCACTTCCTTCATCATGACCACCCTGCCTGTTTCCCCGCTAACTATCCTGTCTCCCTGTATGATATATGGCAAGTCTGATTCTTAATTATGCAGCCCACCTCCCACTGTTCTTGCCTGCCTGCCTGCCTGTCACCCTGCCTCCCTTTCTTGTTGCCTGTCCGCCACCCTGCCTTCTACTCTCTGTGCCTGCCTGCCTACCTTCCTACCTCTCGGCCTACCTGATTAGGTGCCCTGTACTTACTGTGATCTTGGTAGGAATGCCAGTACAGATAGGGTAGGTACGTGAATAGCGACGCCTCTACTGCCTCGATCGAAAGAGTTTTGGTGCACATTTGCCTTGAAACATTTTAACACGACGAACGATGGATATTGGAAAATGCTGGACAATTTTTCTTCATATTGGTAAACCTGCTCACGTACGATATATATCGCTTCCTTGTAATAAGAGAATAATCTTTGCGGAACTTCACAGGGCATATTGATCATTTTGGATTATCTTAACCCTCCTTCGCGATTTTTTTTTTTTTTCGACAGCAGGCAGAAGGGGGGAAGAGGGACTAGAAGCGAGGCTACGCAATGCTTGACACGTCACCCCATGTGCTATTCTCTTGTCTCACTGGCCCTGAATGAGTTCTGTTTCGCCCTTCAGTCTGCAATAGTTACCATTTTTACCTCCGCCAAGGAGGTTATATTTTCACCCCTGTCCCTTTGCTTGTTGATTGGTTGGTTTCTGAGGAAGATTACGCTAAACCTGCTGGACGGATTTCCACGAAACTTGGTAGAAGAATCGGCCTTGGCCCAGAATAGACTTCATTAAATTTTGGTGCGGATCCGTATAAAGGTGCGGATCCAGGATTTTCTCTCTTTTTTTTTTTTTTTTTCACTTTCTTTAACATTGCGAGATTGGGCGTTTTCCGACATTTTCGTAAATTTTTCAGTGAATATTGCATGGATCTTGATGGAAAAAAAAATCAAGCATATTTAGGATGTTGGTAGCTACGAATGTGTACAGTTTGGCGCGGATCTATATAAAATTCTGGATATAGCGGATTTCAATATGGTTTCATGGGGGGGGGGTTGTCATTTTCCATATTGGATTAGACTTGATTAAATTAAAAAGAACTGCATGTTGGGCCTTGGCGGAGGTATACGCTCTGATGAGTGCCATTCTAGTTAACAGTGTGTTTACCCCTTGTCTGTCTTAGTATTTCATTATATTTGACTGACCCTGAATAAGTTCTGTTTCGCCCTTCAGTCTGCAGTAGTTACAATTTTTAACACTTAATTTTGAGTCTACCCTTTGCCTGCCTTTGGCTGTTTTTCATCGTATCTGTCTGTCTTGGGTAGTATGTGCATTTAACTACTGTGAAGATATCCTAGCAGTGTCCAATCCAACGTCACTGCCTGGTTTGTCAACTCTTCTGTCCATTCAGAGTGAAGATTTTATATTTTAATCACACTAAGTTCGTTGTTGCTGCATGTTTCTTTTTTTTTTTTTTTTTCATTTTTTATATATGCATTGCTCACAAAATTACCCCTCTCTCTCTCTCTCTCTCTCTCTCCATACTTATATTTACATATAATAGTTAATTACTTAGATAGATACAGTGTATGCCAATATGACTATCTTTATCCCATTTATGTAAGACTTTCATTTCTGGTAAGTGTGTCCCTGTAATATGCCTCTATCATTCTGTTCCACACCACACCTCAACCATCATCCACTAAACAAACCCCGTCCTGCCCCCACAGGACCCTCGGCAATCCGTCACGCCCACCTCACGCCACGCAGGGGGGGGGGGAGGTTACGCCGATTTTCAGGTTATGATAGGCAGAATGAAGCAGGCTAAGGGAAGGAGGGCAGAGCCAAGCAGAATGAGGCAAAGATGTGGCAGAGCAAGGCAAGGCAGGATTATTTGAATCTGGGTAGAGGGAAATGATAAGCCTTACTGAAGTCAGATGGGGTGGGGCAAGTTTGGATACGAAAAATAAAAGATGATTTTATTTACGCAGAACTGGATTGGGTGAGACGGATTTGGACCGGAAGAAGATCGTGAAGGTCAGGGCGAAGTAGATGATGTCTATTTCTCCCACTACAGCAGCCAGTACGGCACCGTCGCACCCATCCCACACCCAGTGCACGAGGGTGGCTGGAGTGTTGGCTGGTACTGGAACCCGCCCTGGCCGCCGGGTAAGCAGGGTGGAGAGAGAGGCCAAGAGGTGCAAGAATTGGACAGGATGCAGTGGAGGTAGGAAGACTGAGCGGGTGGAAGGGACAGAAGAAAAACTGTAGGTACAGTGGATGGGAAGAAGAGTTTAGTCGTAAATGCATTTAGCTGGGGATTAGAAGTTAATAACGTATCCAACAGCAATTTTTAATGTTAGTAGTCTCAGTTAGCAACATTGAAAGGTTGTTTGTTTCAGATTTTTTTTTTACAACGACTGAAGAATTATTTTCCTAATATAACCTGGAACACTACCTTTATACACAACATACATACACACACACACACACACACACACATATACACACACATACACACACACATATATATATATATATATATATATATATATATATATATATATATATATATATATATATATATATAATTACCTGCGTGTGAATCGATTGGTCTTAATGTGAAGTATTGTATCAGCTCCCATAATGTGTACATGATTAAGATACTACAGTAAACAGTCTGATAAACACCGAATCAAATCCTCAGAATTTCCTCTTGTGATTTGTTTACTGAATTATATATTGTTTTTATTACCCATCACTGTACTCACTCTAGTTTCTCCGGGGAAAACATTTTAGAGGCTGAGGCAGGCAGGGTGGGAGAGTGAGGCTGGCAGTGTTGGGATGAAGCAGGGACAGTGGGAGTGAGGAACGTAAATAGCGAAGGGGTGATGCAGGCAGCCAAGGTGGGGGTGACTCTGAGGCAGGTAGGCAGGATTGGGGTGAAGCAGCAGGGGGGAGTTGAGACAGGTATGCAGGGTGGGGGTAAGGTAGGCAGGCAGGATGGGGGTTAAACTAGCACTGGGGGACGAGTCAGACCGTTTGGAAGGTGGTGAGGTAGAGGGGGGGAGTAAAGGTGGGCGTTACCTTTCTAATCTCCCGCACTGATGATGACGGTACCGGCTGTCTGTAAATTCACTGGCGTCTCTCTTCACGTACATGATTATCCATTTTCCTCTAACGTCATAATCCACATCCCTCATCAACCACGCTATCATTCCATTTCATCCACCCTCATTTACCCTCTCATCGTCATTCATCACATCATCCACCGCTAAGGCTAGCTTCGTATATCCTCTTATTTACTGCCCACATTTACTTCCACATCCACCTACGTGTCCCTTGCACGTTCTTCATCCACCTTATCATTCATCTGCTTCATCCACCTTCGTCATCCACCCGTTCACCCATGCCCATGTTCACCACACCTTTTCACACACACACACACACACACACACACACACACAGCCACATAAACTAACCGGTTCCTAGCCTGGTGACACTGCAGAGGCTGAGAGTACAATTGGCAACACTGTATTTCACATCCTCTCTCTCTCTCTCTCTCTCTCTCTCGTATATCCCTCCCCTCCCCCCTTTTTAACATATCCTCATTATTATCCATCCCATTCTTAATTCTCTCTTAATCTTCTTCGTCCTTTTATTCCCCCCTTTCTCACCCATACCTGCTCACGTTCATTTTCTTCTCTTGTTCATCTCTAACTCATCCTATGCATCTGCCTTCATTTCTCTTATTTCCCCTACCCGCTCCTCCTCCCTCCGTGACTGTTTCTCTCTCTCTCTCTCTCTCTCTCTCTCTCTCTCTCTCTCTCTCTCTCTCTCTCCATATTCCTGTACTGCTTACCTTTCCTCCACCACCACCCTCTACCACCAGTTAAGTAACACAGATGCCACAGTCATAAAGATTCCAGAACATCTCTATTTGTCATTTTTATTACAGTCAGTATGGGCGGAATTCTGTGTGTGTGTGTGTGTGTGTGTGTGTGTGAGAGAGAGAGAGAGAGAGAGAGAGAGAGAGAGAGAGAGAATGATTTTTTCCTGGTCGTATTCCACTTAAGGCTGTGAGTGTGTATCTTTGTCCATTTGAGTCAGCCAGTCCAGTTTTGATTCCTGCCTCAGACCACATACGGGGCCCAGACCATTTACGGGTCTTCCTCATTATATCCTCTCAAGGCAATTTATGAAAAAAAGCCCCTAGTTTGGTGTGAATTGGAATATTCAATAATTCAGATCTGGTCCCTCAATCATTAAAGCGTTCCATCGTGATCTACAGTCTATACTAAACAGTGGTCTTGCATACTGACGCATTTTTGAAGGGTTTGTCATGTTAAAGACTTGTAACCTGTTTGGGATTTGTTTTTGCTGCCGCCATTTTCCCAAATTTTGGTTTAGGATAGAACCCTCGTAGTGAAGGAGTTATTGGGGAAGTGAATGGGGAGGCAAAGAGTGCCTGTGAGTGGTGTCGCTGTAAAGAGAATGATAGCAAGGATAAGGTGGAGAAGTAAAAGAGAGTACATAAGGGAGGATGATGCGGGGAGGAAGGGCAGTTACCTGTACTCTGCTCCAGCTGTCTTGTCCGCAGCGCCCCACCTTCTCAACCACCATCCGAGACGCATGCAAATGCAGTGTGAAATTTACAGACACATACATTGTAACACAGATCACGATTTTGTTAGTAGGAAGAAAACTACCATAGCTAATTAAAGGCAAGGATTAGGAGAAAGTGTTATTAAGAAGTTGGCCGGCGTGGACAATAGTGGGAACAAAAATGCCTGGAACATCTTTTGTTTAAATCATCCCTCACAGAGTGCGGCGTCAAGTACATAAACAGTTTCTTTCCCTGGCTATTATTGTTTGCCTACGTGCTTATCATCAGTACACCTCTTAGCCTTTCCTTCCTCACCTCCCCCCCCCCCACACACACACATTTTAGAGCAGGGGTTCCCAACCTGGGGTAAATTACCCCAAGTGGGGTAATTTGGTCTTTTGTGAAGGGTAATGGGGGAGGTAACAAAAAAAATTTTTTTTTAAATCATACCAGTTATGATAGACTTCGGACCTATACTAAAATTCAGAGATGAATGTTTAAAGTCATGTTTATTTGGTATCAGTGTTAATAATAAAAATAAATTACTCCTTGCAATAACCCTCTTGCTTTTAGCCTAACCTTTAAGTCCTACATTCAAACTAAAATCTAGGCATCAAAATGTTAAGCAGCTAAAATGCAATTGTGGAAACATAAGCAATGAGGGGTAATGAGTGAAGAGAGGTGTGGAATATGGGGTAATGGGTAAATAAAGGTTGGGAACCCCTGTACTAGAGCTACTCCTTCCTCACGCCACACTTCTACCTGACACTAGCATTTGGCAATGGCACTTCGTGTGGCTACATACACACACACACACACGCAGAGAGAGAGAGAGAGAGAGAGAGAGAGAGAGAGGAGAGAGAGAGAGAGAGGCAACAATGTATTAGGCAGTTAAGAAACCAGAAGAGTAGTGTGTCAGGAACATACAGTTTTTAACTTTTTCAACCATCACAATCTTCTATCCTCTTACTACCGAGGTTATTTTGTCAGACAATATATATATATATATATATATATATATATATATATATATATATATATATATATATATATATATATCAACGGTTCCCAACCTGGGAGCCATGGCCCCCAAGGGGGCCATGGGACATTGGCTGGGGGGCCATTGGCCTTATTGGTAATATAAGATATTATAAGGTATTTGGTCTGGGTAAAACCTGACAGAAATCAAGTATGAAATATACCTTACTGTGCTAGTTTAGCCTTAAGTATATTGGGGTAATTACCGTTTTCTGCATAATATCAAATATTAAAAATATATAAATATACGATCTGAGTTATATAGGGGCCATGGAGCTTCTCATAATTTTCTCGGGGGGCCACAGGACCAAAAAGGTTGGGAACCACTGATATATATATATATATATTCGTAATCTGCCTGTTTGTCTTTCTCTAAGGTGATTCTTTGCACTGTAGATATGATTATCTGACTACTTATTTATCCAGACCCTAATGTTGCAGATTTTTTTTTTTTTTTTTTTTTCAAATCAAGATCCATCCCTACTGTTAAGCATATTTTTCCCTGTCACACATTCATCAATGGTTAGGTAAGAATTAGATTTGAATCTTAGTAGAAGACATGCTAATCTTTAAAAAAAGTAAAAATAGTTCATGATCAATGTTATTTACCTTGAAATCAGTGTTGTTAGTAATGGTGCCGGTATGAGGGACAGAGAGGAATAGTGATGGAATTTCATGGAATCATACAGACTGAATTATTATACCCTTTAGCACAAAACGTAAATGGATGTTCTGACCTTGAAAGACGGAGTCATAATAAAGGATATGCAGGCAGTGAAACGAGACGATAACTTTGTCCAATGGGAAGCTGTGTCTGCCAGTAATCTCACGAATTAACAACGCACAGAGTATTTGCATCTTATATACAAAACTGGTTGAAAGAGACGGCCATATAAAGAGCTCCATATTGCCGATCTTGCCCTGAGTCAACACACACACACACAAACACGAGGTCAACAACAACACAGACGTTTAATGAATCAGGCAGGTTTATTGCCGCAACGAATCGACATACACTCAGGTCCTCCTTAACATTACTTAGCATTGAGGTTCATTGATAACTACAGCGGGAGGTGGCATTTAGTGCCTCCAACCTGACACAGGACAGTCCTCACTTGCTCTTGTACCCAGGCGGCAAGTGTGTGTGTATGTGTGTGTGTGTGTGTGTGTGTGTGTGTGTGTGTGTGTGTGTGTGTGTGTTTGTGTGTGTGTGTGTGTGTGTGTGTGTGTGTGTGTGTGTGTGCGCGCGTGTGTGCGCCCGCGCGCTCGTATATACACTCATGGGGTCTATGTGTTGGTGCAGCTATTGTATCGAAGCCACTAATCTGCCACCAGAGATGCTTTCTCACTTGACTTCTTCCATACTCATCATTTACTTTCCTCTTCGGGTGAGTTATAATAATTACTTGTTAATTTTATCATAAGAATTACTTTTTTCAAATGTCATTATTACGTACTCATCATCCAGCTATTTTATTTTCTTATTTTGACTGTCATAAGAATCATAAGAAGTGATTTTCATTTTATATTATTTATTGTTCAACAACCACTCTCGTCCTACCTTTTTTTTTTTTTTTTAAGTATAAATATTTTCCATGTTTTTGCTTCTCTGTATTTGCTTTCTTCTCTTTGATTCTTTGTAGCATCTCTCTGCATATTTGTGTATCCATCTTGATACCACCTTGAAGTTTATAACCATTTTTACTGTCAATGGTAAAAGCGGAGGAGTCAAGAGGTTCTGTTCGTCCATTACTTTCCCCCTCTGACTTCCTCATGGCTGACATTAAAATTTCTTCAGTTGATGTATTTTCTGCCATCACTGGCCTCAGTACTAACAAGGCATATGGGCCAGATGGGGTCCCTCCTGTTGTTCTCAAAAACTGTGCTTCTGTGCTTACACCCTGCCTAGGCAAACTCTTTCGCCTTTGTCTGTCAAGTTGTACCTTTCCTTCTTGCTGGAAGTTTGCTCTCATTCAGCCAGTCCCAAAGAAGGGTGACCACTCCCAACCCTCCAACTATCGTCCAATTGCTTTAACGTCCTGTATTTCAAAAGTTTTCGAGTCAATTCTCAATAGAAAAATTTTAAGGCATCTTTCCTATCACAACCTTCTTTCCGATCGTCAGTATGGGTTCCGTCAGGGACGCTCCACTGGCGATCTTCTCACCTACCTTTCAGACTCCTGGTCATCCTCCTTTCGGGACTTTGGCGAAAGCTTTGCCATTGCACTTGACATCTCAAAGGCTTTCGATCGAGTCTGGCATAAATCTTTAATTTCCAAACTGCTCTCCTACGGTTTCTATTCTTCTATCTGTGCCTTCATCGCTAGCTTCCTTTCTGGTCGTTCTATAGCCGCTGTTGTAGACGGCCATCGTTCTTCTCCTAGATCTATCAACAGTGGTGTTCCTCAGGGCTGTGTCCTATCACCAACTCTCTTCCTTTTATTCATCAATGATCTTATAAGCTGTACATCTAACCCTATCCACTCATACGCTGATGACTCCACCCTTCACCTTTCCATTCGGTTCCCGCAACGCCCATCTCAACAGTTACTTCAACAAACAAGGGATGAGGCTATGGCACACCTAATGTCTGACTTGGCTCGTATCTCTGACTGGGGTAAAAATAATCTGGTTGTTTTTAATGCATCTAAGACTCAGTTCTTACACCTATCAACCCGACAAAATCTTCCACAGGTTTACTCACTAAAGTTTAATAATATTCAGCTTAATCCTGCATCATCCTTGAACATGCTTGGGGTTTCATTCACACATGACTTATCTTGGAAAGATCATATTACATCTCTTGTAAAATCTGCTTCCAAGAGATTGGGTGTGCTAAGGCGACTCCGCTTTTTCTTTACCCCTGCACAATTGTTGACTCTATACGGGGGTTTTATCCGCCCCTGTGTGGAGTACAACTCTCATGTGTGGGGAGGCTCCCCACATACAGCTCTTCTCAATAGGGTGGAGTCAAAGGCTTTTCGTCTCATTAACTCTCCTCCTCTTACTGACTCCCTTCAGCCTCTGTCTTTTCGCCGCACTGTTGCATCTTTATCTCTTTTCTATTGCTACTTTAATGGTCACTGCTCCTCTGAACTGTCTGCTTCCATTCCTCCACCTCTACGACGGGCGCGTAGCACCCGTCTGGCAGCAAACTCTCATCCCTTTTCTGTCCAACTCTCTAATGCAAGAGTTAACCGTTACTCCCAGTTTTTCATTTATGCAACAGGTCAGCTCTGGAACTGTCTCCCTCTGTCTGTATTTCCTGCTGCCTATGATCTCCAGTCTTTCAAACGCAGTGTGTCCAGGCATCTCAAAATGATCGGATCTTGAATTTGGCTCTCTATTGTATTTTGTTTTTCTCTTGGAAGGAACTGTTACTGCTGGCTCATGGCCTTTGGTTCCTTCTTCCTCGTGAAAAAAAAAAAAAAAAAAGTGACGGGGAAAGTCCTTGCTGTTAAACATGTAAATGTGTTATTGGTAAAGACTGGATGGACTAGCGGGAAATGTCGATAAGAGATAAGATAAAATATTGCATTGAGAAAGAATCATCTTCGTGATGAATA
This sequence comes from Coenobita brevimanus, assembly GCF_032717465.1. Taxonomy (NCBI): domain Eukaryota; kingdom Metazoa; phylum Arthropoda; class Malacostraca; order Decapoda; family Coenobitidae; genus Coenobita; species Coenobita brevimanus. The sequence continues at coordinate 16,205,353 of NC_136960.1, read as the reverse complement.
CGATTTAAATGTGCCATAAAAGAGATCTGTCTGGTGGTGTCGTCATCAGTGCTGAGGGTCAAGCACACTGGCTGTCAAAGGTCTGCTTCAGTACGTTTATGTTCAGCATGGCAGATCTTTGTCATACTCCCACCGCGTTAGGGACTGGATGCAAGATCAGTGTGTGTGTGTGTGTGTGTGTGTGTGTGTGTGGTTCAGTTGGAGTGTATATGTGTGGGGGGGGGGGAAGAGCAAAGGAGGACACACTTGTGGAAATGATGGACGTAAAGAGCAATAATAGCAGATAAAGGAGGCCGGACTTTTATGGTGATGGAGAAACAACCAGGCGACCTTTCGGCAATATTTAGAAAAAATTATCTAGCTATGGAAAAAAAAAAAAATCGTCGATGCATCAAGATAAATACGTCGACCTGTGTGTTGCACCAAACCATACATGCAATACATGTAATTTATAGGTAAGGCTGGGACAACTATTGCCATTTAACATATTTATCCACCAGCACTTGGGTCGTTTCACACTTTTACCTTTCAGCAAAGTTTTTATACGGTAATGGCGTGCTGCCACACCATTTTGGAAACTATTCTAAGTAAGCATTGGTGGTCTTCTTCACTTGTTTAACGGCCGCCTCTGATTTTTTTTTTTTTTTTTTTCAGTTTCACAGCTGTTCAGCCTAGGGTTGCCATATGTCCGGATTATCCCGGACATGTCCTGCATTCAAGTGTCATAATCTTCGTCAGGAAGGAATTTTTAAAATTCTCCAAAAGTCCGGAATTTCAGCTTCTATGACTTTTTCTTGAAATATTTAATATACCATTAAACTCTGTAATGACGAGAGAGAGAGAGAGAGAGAGAGAGAGATTTAACTCTAGCAGCTAACTAAATTATCCTGCCTTTTCCTCTTGTTCAACCAGGAGCTTCGTACTTAGTGCTGTTATAACCATAAAGTAAATGGTAAATGCACACAATTATTGGCTTAGTTTTCATATTTACACTGTAGCATTTGTTTTTATGATCTTATCCTGCATCTAAGGCGCTTCAGCATTTGTCAGTCATTGTCCATGATATTGTATTTATTGAAATATTTATTGTTGTAAAAGGTACAGAGCGCTAACTCAACAAAAGAAGATGGTGGGTCTTGCCACACACCTTCAGCCAATACAGTTATATACAGTTAGTAACTGGACATTCATGGGTGTGGCCACACCATTTTTTTGGGGTGTAGTCACATACCCTTTGATAAAAATGAGTTACACTCTATGTTATGAAATACAGAGGCATTCGTATGATGTATTACATACGGGAGTAAGGGGTAGTATTAAAGTTGTAAAGGAGTATAGTGCACAAATCTGTACCAGCCCTGGCAGAAGGTGATGACATAGCATCGCTTTATCAGTAGGTCGGTGAGTGATCGCCACAACACCCTCCACCACCGTCACGCCTGCTACACTCTCCCTCCACTACACTCTCTCTTCGTTTCAGATCTTCCCGTCCTTTTGTTGTACATGTATTTTATACATATTCTCTACTGATACACCGTAGCGTTTTTCTTACATTGGCTTGAAGCAGTACATTTGGCAGCAATTATGGGTAGATAACATAAGGCACACACACCCTCTAAAATTACTCCTCTCTTTCTCCGTGTTATATCATTACAACTGTTTAGTTGACCATACAGTCTGTACATGACCATTATTAAAAAAAAAACAGTATTTGTCCCTTACACTGGCTCGGAAGCACAGTTGTTAGCGGCTATTGCTAGGTAGCGGAGTCCTTGATGAATGTTGCTGGTCTGTGCAGGATTAAAAGGTTGAAGATTGTGGTATAGTACAGTAGCACTGGTGTGAGTGTGTATATATATATATATATATATATATATATATATATATATATATATATATATATATATATCACATCTTTTATAAGTTTCTGCCCGGAATCGTGCGAAGTCTGTTTTTCGCTCTGCTAAAAATAATTTCATCCGTACTAAATGCTCTCAACTCTCTAACTCGAATTTTTCCCGCTCCTTCTGGCACCTTCCCAAAAACCTTTCTAACAACGTTACCTCATCATCCTTCCCTCCTCTGTTTTACTCTGATGGTCCTGTAGCTATTTCTTCTACTGATAAAGCAGATCTCTTCGCTCAGACTTTCTCCTCCAATTTCACCTTAGACGATTCCGATGCTGTTCCTCCATCACATCTCCCCTCTGACTTCCTTATGGCTGACATTAAAATTTCTTCAGCTGATGTATTTTCTGCCATCACAGGCCTCAATACTAATAAGGCATATGGGCCTGATGGAGTCCCTCCTGTTGTTCTTAAAGAACTGTGCTTCTGTGCTTACACCCTGCCTAGGCAAACTCTTTCGCCTTTGTCTATCAACTTGTACCTTTTCTTCTTGCTGGAAGTTTGCTCTCATTCAGCCAGTCCCAAAGAAGGGTGACCATTCCCAACTCTCTAACTATCGTCCAATTGCTTTAACATCCTGTGTCTCAAAAGTTTTCGGGTCAGTTCTTAATAGATAAAATTTAAAGCATCTTTCCTATCACAACCTTCTTTCTGATCGTCAGTATGGGTTCCGTCAGGGACGCTCCACTGGCGATCTTCTCACCTACCTTTCAGACTCCTGGTCATCCTCCTTTCGGGACTTGGCAAAAGCTTTGTCATTGCGCTTGATATCTCAAAGTCTTTCGATCGAGTCTGGCATAAATCTTTAATTTCCAAACTGCCCTCTTACGGTTTCTATCCTTCTATCTGTACCTTCATCTATAGCTTCCTTTCTGGTCGTTCTATAGCCGCTGTTGTAGACGGCCATCGTTCTTCTCCTAGATCTATTAACAGTGGCGTTCCTCAGGGCTCTGTCGTATCATCAACTCTCTTCCTTTTATTCATCAATGATCTTATAAGCTGTACATCTAACCCTATCCACTCATACTCTGATGACTTCACCCTTCACCTTTCCATTCGGTTCCCGCAACGCCCATCTCAACAGTTACTTCAACAAACAAGGGATGAGGCTATGGCACACCTAATGTCTGACTTGGCTTGTATCTCTGACTGGGGTAAAAATAATCTGGTTGTTTTTAATGCATCAAAGACTCAGTTTTTACACCTATCAACCCGACAAAATCTTCCACAAGTATACCCACTAATGTTTAATAATATTCAGCTTAATCCTACATCATCCTTGAACATGCTTGGGGCTTGATTTGCTCGGGACTTATGATGGAAAGATCATATTACATCTCTTGTAAAATCTGCTTCCAAGAGATTAGGTGTGCTAAGCCGACTCTGTTCCTTCTTTACCCCTGCACAATTGTTGACCCTATACAGGGGTTTTATTCGCCCCGCCCCTGTGTGGAGTACAACTCTCATGTGTGGGGAGGCTCCCCACACACCCCTTCTCAATAGGGTGGAGTCAAAGGCTTTTCATCTCATTAACTCTCCTCCTCTTACCGACCCCCTTCAACCTCTGTCTCTTCGCACTGTTGCATCTTTATTTCTTTTCTATCGCTACTTTAATGATCACTGCTCCTCTGAACTATCTGCATGTATTCCTCCACCTCTATGACGGGAGCGTAGCACCCGTCTAGCAGCAAACGCTCATCCCTTTTCTGTCCAACTCTCTAATGCAAGATTTAACCGTTACTCCCAGTCCTTCATTTATGTAACAGGTCAACTCTGGAACTGTCTCCCTCTGTATTTTCTTCCTATGATCTCCAGTCTTTCAAACGCAGTGTGTCCAGGCATTTCGAAATGATCTGATCTTGAATTTGGCTCTCTCTTGTGTATTTTGCTTTTCTCTTGGAAGGAGCAGTTTTATAGGCTCTCGGCCCTTGGTTCCTTCTTCCTCACACACACACACACACACACACACACACACACACACACACACATATATATATATATATATATATATATATATATATATATATATATATATATATATATAAAATCAAGGTTTCATAAGACAGAGATCCCAAACGTGTGTTGGAGGAGGCGAGGGGGGGAAGCGTGGGTTTCAGCAGAGGCGTCCTGCATTTTGACTGTTCAGATACGGCAACCGTAGTTCAGCCCTTCTTGAATTAAGGTCATATAAACGCTGTTATTCTCTATGTTAGGCATAATAAGCGTCAGTCTTTTTGCAGAGAGAGAGAGAGAGAGAGAGAGAAAAGCTGCCAGAAACAATCTTGCGGCCAAAACACCAAATAAAATTCGTCGAGGAGCAGATCTACCTCTGTTGATATTTACTTCACACCACAAGCAGGTATGGACATGGAAATCATCAAACCTCTGGCAACACTGCTTCCGTGAGGAGACAGTGGATTAAATTCGTTGTGACAAGTTAATAATCACATGGCCGTTACAGAGGGAGGTTACATAAGCCCGCGCTGGCACCTTTTTTTTTTTTTCTCGTATTCTCCCTTCCTCTGTCATAATGGGGTCTGCTAAGCTTTACATGTCTTTCTCATGCCGCGTCCTCTTCATCTCCTTCTTGACTTCCTCGCTTCTTCCATTATTATGTCATGGTCATATCTTTTCTGCCTCTCTCCATTTCTCTTCCTTTCTATTGCTCCATCTCTCTCATTATTTCGTCATTCCTTCCTGCCTATAAAAATTTGCCTCTTTGCATCATTCCTCCTTCCTCACGTTTTCCCTCCTTCCTCTTAGTCCCTCTTCCCCTTCTTGTTCTTTCGTACCTCTGTCTCATCTCATTCCCTTTCTCTTCTTTCTCTCCTTCCTACTCGCATCTTCCTCGATTCTCGGTTTCTTACTAGTATTCGCTTCCGGCAAAGCCCATAATGGCCTGAAAATGTCCTGTGCTCCTTCCCTCGTTAACTATTCATGAAAACTTCCGTGATCTGTGTTGAGGGTGAAGTGAATTTGATTCGTGGGTCAAATACAAGATCCATCTTACATATATTTGAGGAAGCCACCCTAGTCCACCTCAGAATTATGACGTGGCAGTGTGTAGTGTCACAACAAAATTACATTGGTGAAGTTAAAGATAAGAAATTTCCTTGTAATTGGTGGTCTGCATGTTGCAAACTGAAGAAAACCATGCGCGTGGTAGTCACCTGGGGCATCTCATCTTGACAAATTCCCTATCTGCCGTCGTCATGGCAACCCCAGTGTTTACATACCCACCTGCTCGTCGTCGTTACAGAACTTGACAGTGTTTTCGTGCTGTCTTCCCTCGTCCCTTCTTATAGCTTACTCTTCGTCCGTAGCCATAATCTGAGAACCCTCTCACCTTCCCTGTGAGCCCTTCCCCTTGTCCCCCCCCCCCTCGCCCTCCACACACACACACACACACACCACCAAAAGGACGTCATTTGTTTGTCACCAGGGTAGGTCGACAATGTGCACATTTTAGGCATGGGATGCCCTATAAAGGTTTTCGGTCAGCCATATTAGAGCTGAAAGGACGGCTCTGTCTGCCAGGGCCGTGGATGGAAGGTTACCCCGCGTGGCCATCCTTTCTTCACCGTAAACAAATTGACTAAAATAAGAATGGGACGGTAGCAGGTAAGCCGCCCACGTAAACAAAAAAATAAAAAATAAACACATAATCTTTAAAAACCATGAATAGTGATGTAAATGGACAAAGTCGTAGAAAAATTAAACTGCTAATAAAACGAGGAGGATCCTATACAAGGACTATCACTTTCTTTTTTCTGTACATCTTGCTACCCTCAGAAGGTCGTACTAATATTAGGCAAGTCCTCTTATAATGAAAGGGTTATAATCATCGTCATGTAGGTCTTCCCTGTTCAGGACGGTGACTTGTAATTTTTTTATTATTATTGCTAACATCAGACAATTATATACAGTCCATGGTTGACAAAACATTCTGTAGATATGCCATTAACTTAGGTAAGGCCTCTCGTCTTGAAGCAGGCGTGCCTGATAATTGAAACATACGATTATATTCCTTGTTTATGTGGTCAGTGCGTGAGTGTGGTTGTCCCTGAGCAGGTGAGTGAGGGTGGCCGTGGTAAGGACAGCCTCACACTGATTCTCATCCTCATCTGACTATCATCCACTCAATTTTTGTTCCATCTGGTGTGTAGGGGACCAGGACTAAGCTACACAGTCCTGATGTTTAAGGCGAGGGTGACCAGCCCCACACGCCCTTGAGTGGATTTATGTGAGCAATAAATCCCAACTTTCCTTTTGGGGAAAACCCTTACCGGGTCCATCTGCTTGGAGCACCTTGAACCACTAGGTCACCCGAGGTCATTTGTTTATATGGTTACCGCCTAACGTAGTAAATGGTTTCTGAATTCTTTGAAATCACATGTCACGTAATGTATAGTCACCCAAAAGCAGCACTAAAGCGTGTGAGTGGATGGTAGCCGCTCCTAGCTACCACAGCACAGGTACTGCATAAAATTGTTATCGTACACCTGTCGCCATTCTGTAGCGGTACCAGCATTGTTCTTTGAAGTTGAGGTTTAGATCCTCATGTCAGTAAGGCAATGTGTAGTGTTGTGTTTATTGGTGATGGACACTAGAGCAGACCAGACTAGACCTGCCAGTTGTGCCCGTGCACCTTGTTGCTGGTGTCGTGGCGGCGTGAACCACTCTCTCACCTTCCCTCCCCTCACCTCACAGCCTCACCACCATACATAACTTTGTACTCAACCCCGCAAGCCAGCTATACATCTATCATCAAAGGGAAAATGACTTTATTGTTGGAGGTGTCAGTGCCAATACCACCACCTATCCCACTAGCCTTGTGTAAACCTAAGTGTGTTGTTGTTGTCCCTGCCAGCATCATCTTTCACCCCACCCCATTAGCCTTATGTAAATTGTGTTACTGTTGTCATAGACAGCATCAACGTTCACCCCACCCAACCTGCCTTATTTAAATTGATTGTGTTGTTGTCACTGCCACCATCACCACACATCTCACCCCATACTACCTGCCTTGTGTAAAATGACTGTCGTTGAATCCGTCATTATAAGCATCGCAAGCGAATCTGACACGGGGAAGCAACCCACAAGAACCTTTTATACGTAGTAAATAATTTTAGCTACCTTCACACAAGAGAGCTGCTGGTACCGTGTCAGTTATATCCTTTACTGTTCTCTGTGGCTACGTCACCTCACTTCTCATTAAGGACGTGGGATAATCACGGTAACTAACTCTGGAAATATGCTGGGTGGTGTTGGAGTTGTTTACCAAGAACACTGGATTTATCAACCAGGGTACAACTGACTGAGGAAGAATTTATATTGAAACTTAAGAGGATATTAAGAAAATTTGGTCAGTGAATATAAACTTCCTTACAATAGAATGTTACTGTCTTACGTAAGAGCTGCAGTATATTCACTGTTTCATGCATGTAGTTGGTTAGTTCTGGAGGAGTCTTCTTTAGCTGATCGTACCCTATGCTTGCGATTTTGCTCTGTGATGCACAATATGTCCAGGAATCTCAGAGTGAAGGTTTCGTAAATTTGGCTCCTGATATGTATAAGCTACTGGAGAGGACAGACCTTGAGCTGTTATGTGATCACTTGTTCACGAAAGAGAACGAAACCATCATACAACACTTGCAGTATTCTCTACAAAGCTACTGGTACATCACACTGCATTTATAACTTTAAGGTTCCTTAAAGACTCTTTCGTAAAGCAAGCTATGTGGCATCCCAGAAGAGTTTGGTGGATGTGGTGACGGTGATGAAGGGAAATGTTCTAGCGAGTGTTTGGTTACAATGTCCTGTATATACCTGTCACATTAGAGGCCATCTGAATAATGTGGTGAAGAAAAAATGGCTCTTTCTGTTTATTGCCAGTGCGGGGTGATGGGGTGACGCAGTGGAGGTGGTGATGGGGGATGGGGAGTAATCTTAGGCTTAAAGAATTGTGTCAGGATACGAAACTTGAAGGAAATCAGTAAAATGGAAAAATACCGCAGAGATAAAATAAAGAATGTGAGGATATAAGAATACTGAAGATTAATTTAGGAAGGATGGAGAGAGTGATGGATGGCCAGGAAGAGAAACAGAAATAATGTTATAGGTCAAAGGATGAGAGAGAGAGAGAGAGAGAGAGAGAGAGAGAGAGAGAGAGAGAGAGAGAGAGAGAGAGAGAGAGTATTGAATACAGGAAGTGGGAGAGAGAATAAAGGAGGTGGTTGGATGGATGGAGGGAGAAATAAAAACACGTTCTCGTTCTGACGCACAAGGAAATAAAGTCTTCAGCAGTGAAACATTATGACCTCAAAAAGCGGCCACGAAAGTAACGTTTACGAGACCGTGGTCCTCTAGGGAATTATTGCCTTCTATTTTGATGAACCCACCTGAGGCTTTTTCTCATTTATATCCCCAGACTTTTTCTCATTCATAACCTCAGGATACCCATCTGAAGGAACTGAAATGCGGGGTCAGAAATATACATAAGCAAGTTATTACCAACACCAAGTTTATAATCATTCAATATAGCAGTTAATATATCATACTTTTATACCAAAGACTTTCTTCTTCTTTTTTTATAACCGTAATATACCCAGCATACATACAGTTATGTAGGCTCATGGATATTTCTGTAGCTACAAGTAATTTCACGCACCCGGTAAAGTCCTTCATTATAGCAGTAGGTTGTAATGCTGTGTACATTGACTGTGCTTGGTGGCGATGCATGGTGTCAATGATTTGATAAAAGGGTCCCAGAACAGGGCTGGTCAACGCAACAAATCCACATTGATAATACACAAAGTGGGGTTCCACCATCCTTGTACACAGTTTACTAACGCAGATACAAGTAGTAAAATCCAGTTCATGCGACAATAAACCTCTTCTCCTTCCTATCTGGAAACCAGATTATACTTTAAACATTTATAAGTGACACACCGTGGGGCGCTGGAGCATGGAAGGTGATGAACTCCGTGTGTAAAGTTTTACACCTTATATCATTGCAACTTATCTATAATCTGGCATTGTTTTTTGGGCAAAGGTGAAGGTATTGCTGGTTTTGGAGTAAGTACAAAAATCCAAGGTGCGGGGGCTTCGGGCCCCTTCGGTTAATCCCGTAGGCGTGGTGTCGTGTGGAAGGACAAGTTTGTGTGGTGTGGTGTGAGAAGGTTAAATGGTGGGGTGTAGTGTGTGGCTTGGCTAAAATCACGTAAGTTTACCGGAGCGACGCATCTCTTATTCAAATACCTTTAACTAGAAAGCACTCAGAGAGCGCATATCTTCGCCATTGCCATTGCAGGATCCGGATCCTCCCCAAAATTTAAACTGGTCTTTCTTGGCCCTTGGCCCACCTTTCCACAAAATTTCATTGAAATACGTTGAGAACTTTGGAGATATAGTGTGGACAAACAAACAGGTGAATACATAACTTCCTCCAACTTCGTTGGTGGCGGTAAAGAGAGACAGACTGACAGAACCAGATGCTTTGTCTGCCATAATACTTGAAAGCATCAGTTCTGTTGGTATTGCTCGATTCAGTTTTCCTTCGTTCTTCATTCTCTCCTCAGTTCTCTGCTCATTTTGTCCACCATGTTCCCTTCTTTCCAAATTTTTCTTTCACAGGTTCGCACTCTTGCCTCTTTTGTTCTCTTGCTCTCAATCTCCATCTCTTCTCCATCTTCCTACCACTTTTGTTTCACTTCTTGTTCTTCCTCTCTCAGTGTGTTGTTCTAGTTGTAATGACGAGTATCACACCATCACCCCGCCCTGCCTAGCCACACCCTCACATCTCCCCTCACTCATTTCCTCAGCTTCCCCACCCCTGCTTTTCACGCCTCTCCACCACTTATATTTGCCATCCCTCCCCACCCGTGCCCTTTACTCAGTCTTCTTTTTCTTTCTTTCTTTTTTTGTTGGGGGGGGGGTATCATTCTTCCTCCTCTTGTCACACTTCTTATTCCTCATTTCACGATGTGTTTCATCTGTTGCGTGGAGCCGAGTACCACACCATCACCTCGCCTTGTCTGGCCCCACCCCAGCCCCACCCTACTCCTCCTCGAAGTAGAGAGAGAGAGAGAGAGAAAGAGAGAGAGACTCTGTTTATATAACAATGGCAGTACTACAAGAAATACACAGTGTATATATTAAGACTGTGTACAGCTGCATTTATTCTCATCTGGGATAAATAACTCTACCCCTCCATATGAAATACAGTCGTTTCACAACTTAAGCGAGTTTAGCTTGTGTGATTTTGATAAATGATTGGTCGTATTGGTAAGAATGTTAATGGAATTAAAAAAAGTGCCTAAGTCCTTATAACTCTGAGGAATCATTCTTTGGTGGGTTTAGCAGCTAGGGTTAGTTCATGCGTGTGTTTACCTAGTCCAGACGCATCACTAGCCATGGCCGCAACATAGAGATACTTAGAGGTGATTCCTGCAAAGTCAATAAGGTCATGTTTCTGTCAAGATTTACATAGCGTTTGAAGATCATCAGAATTTAAAGGCAAAATACTGTGAGCATCATGAATACAATCTAGCAACATGTCTACTCTGGCTATTTGAAGATTAACGACGTGACGAAGATTACCTGATAAACCTGAAGTAGATAGACTACGTAGCATGGAACGAAGCTCCAACAGTTGAGTGAAGACAAATCCAGCTACCGTAAGAAAGCTTATAGTTTATACTTCACACAAAGTGTGTCCTCTACGATGAGTAGGTCACTGTTTTGAGCAACCAGTGCACCAGGCATGAGGACATCAGAGGCTGTGGGAGGATCCGTAGCGGCGTACACCGACACCGAGAGGAGGAGAAACGGGAAGAACGCCATTTGTTTTGACAGAGTGAAACGCAGTTTCTTTTGGAAGCTGAACAAAGCATACTTCGGTAATCATCAACAACATGAGAAGAAGGAACTGGATCAGGGACTGGAAAAGATGACGAATCAAGTGATGAGTCACAGGAATGAATGTAGGCCTAGCCAGAGAGAGGGAGGTTGACAGATGGATAGAGACATTTAAACAGATTGTCCATTTAATTAAATCTCTCTCTCTCTCTCTCTCTCTCTCTCTATGTATATATACATATATATATATAGATAGATAGATAGATAGATAGATAGATAGACCATCAGCAGCAGCAGCAGCGGCAGCAGCAGCCATTACAAGTCCACTGCTGAACAAAGACCTCCCCAACCTTCTCCAGGAATTCGGTGACTGAGCCAATCTTTGCCACGTTTTCCCTGCAAATTTCTCCATCTCATCTCTCCACCTCCGGTCTGGTCTTCTTCTGGTGCACTTACAGTCTCTTGGTGTCCAGTCAGTCAGCCACGTCCTCCATCGGCTATCCCTTATTCTTGCTACATGGCCTGCCCACCTCCATTCCTGTTCATTTATAACTTCTATTATATCTTTGACTTTAGTCTACTCTCTCACCCAATATATCTTTTCCTGTCTCTTGCAGATATTCCCAACAATGACCTTTCCATTGCTCTCTCAAAACGGATTAATTTACTTTTCATCGATTTTGTCAGTTTCCAGGTCTCACAACCATACACCATAGCTGGAATTATACATTAGTTATATAAGTTACAGGGAATTTGTATAGCCAGTGATTTCATGAATTCCCTAGGGAATTCGTGAAATTAGTTAAATTAGGATGGGTTTATTAAGGTTAGGTTCGTTTGAGCTGCGGTTAAGTTGGCTGGGATAATCTAAGTTAAGTTTAGCTTAGGTTAGGCTATGTTCATTAGGGTAAGTTAGGTTAGGTTAATTTAATAATGAGTTCATTTAAATGAACCTAACCTAATCTACCTTAACTAACCTAGGTTAACCTAACCTAAACTTAACCTAGATTATCCCAGCCTAACCTAACCGCAGCCTTGATTAACTTAAACAATATTAACCCATCCTAATTTAAACTCATTTCACGAATTCCCTAGGGATTTCATGAAATTACTGGTTACACAAATTCCCTGTAACAATTTTTTTTCATACATACTGGGAAGCTACTTTTCATAATGTCTCTATGTTTACCGAAAGCTTTCCATCCAATTGTATGCGCTTTATTTCGCTATCATGATCTTTCGTTAATTTTAGTATTTGCCCCAAGTGTTTGTACTCCTCGACTTCTTCAGGAATTTCTTTGCATATTCTGATGACGTTCGTTGGTGTTTGTGGATTAAACATTAGTTTTACTCCAGTTCATCTTTAGCCCTACTTTGAGACTTTCTCTATTCAGGTCATTTAACATTTATTGCAATGTCACTGCTGTTCAATGTCATCTGCAGATCTTAAATGGTTTAGCTTTTCTCCATCTATGTTCACTCCTTTATTCTCTCAGTCTAGGATTCTGAAAATACTTTCGAGGCATGCTGTTAATAATTTTGGTGAAATTGTATCTCCCTGATGCATACCCTTCTCAAGTAATTTTTTCCTAGTCCTTATGTAATTTAACTGTAGCAGTTCATTCTTTGTATATGTTTTCGAGCAGTTTTACAATGTTCTCATTCACCCCTTGTTCTCGCAATGAATTTATAGTTGCCATGTGCTCCGCTGAGTCAAAAGCCTTTTCGTGATCAACAAAGCTATGCACAGTGGTTTATTATATTCTGTAGTTTTCTCAATTAGCTGATTTTTTGTGTGTAGATGCTCAGTAGTCGCATACCCACTCCGGAATCCTGCCTGTTCACGAGATTGGTTTTCCTCCAAATTTGTTTTTAATATAAACACCACGAAAACTGTGAGAAGGCTTCAAAGTACCCTTACCTGACAAATGAGGGTGTCCCGTTCCCCGCCCTCTCTCTCTCTCTCTCTCTTCAAGCCTACAAAAAACCCTAAATCTCCCCCTCCTACCTAACACCTTGCCTTCATCTTACCCCATCTTTCCTCCAACTATCCTTTCTCCCCGCCTACCAACCTTCCTCCTTCTCTCCTCCAACATATCCTCACCCTTCTCTTACCTCCATCCCGTACTCCCTCTATCGCATCTCCACTCTTTCATCCAGGTGGTAATCCCTCCAGGCATCCATTTCCGTCTCCTCCAAAGTACCAAACATCCTCCCTCTCCCCATCTGTCTCTACCTCCCCTCTCTATTGCCCTTGTAACCCGCCCTCCACCCCCACGGACTCGTCCAGCCTGGGGCCAGAGTTGAGCGGTGACCAACTGCGGATAAATGCCGGGCGAATCTCATATGGTGTTACTATGTACCTCCCCAGCCATAGCTCACTGGCGGCCACACCATCCCTGTCCCGCACTTCACCTCACCCCACCCAGTAACGTGGAGCTGGTTTGCTGTGGGTGGGTGGGTGTGGGTGTTTCTTGAGACTGTGGGTGTGGCTTGGCGGTTGTGAACAGATGGAAAGTGTGATTGTTTACAGTATGGTTGCAAGAGGCTGTTGAAAATATGAACATACCCTAGGATCTTTGGTGGTCTGGATGGTTTTTAAGTGGCTGTGTGAGTGGCTTGTTGGTGTTTTATGGGTGGCGTCAAGTTTTTATGGGTGGGATAATGTGGCTGTGTGGATGGATGGGTGAACGGGGAAGGGACGGGTGAACGGGAGGGAATGGTAGGGTGCGTGGTTAGGTGGTGGCGATAATGTTAGCTAAAACCCAGAACAGGTGAATAGCAGGAAAGGGGAGAGAATGTGGGGAGGAAGAGGGAGAGAAAATGTGAGAAGAAAGTGGGAGAAAGAATGTGAGAAAGAAGAGGGAGAAAGAATGTGAGAAAGAAGAGAGAGAAAGAATGTGAGAAAGAAGAGGGAGAAAGAATGTGTGGAGGTATAGGAGATTCTGTGAAGCAGGGGTATAATATGTGAGAAGGATGAGAACATGTGCACTTGAGGAGAAGGAGCAGCAGCAGCAGCGCGGGAACTTGAGAAAGGGGAGGACGGAACTTTAAGAGGAAGAGGGGCAGAGAATATGAATTAAAAGAGAGAGAGGGAGAGAGAGGGGGGGGGGGGCGAATAAGAAGGGGAAATAAAACACAGCAAACAGAGAAATGAGATAAATGATATGTATAAAAGAATGCAAACAACAACGAGCATAGCGGCTCTCTCGAGGTTGTTTGTTGGAGAGGAGATAAAGATTATGGAATCTGTTCTATAAGATGAAGACAAGGATAGTAAAGCAAGGAGGCTTCCGCTGCCTACTAAACATAAAAGGACAAAGAAAAAAAATAAAAAGATAAAAGACGAAATGCACGAAACAAACCTGGAATGAGATGGAGAAGGAGGAGGAGGAGGAGGAGGATAGAAGAATTAAGAACTAGAGTGGATGGGTGGAGAGAGAATCGGGAGAAGATAGAAAGAGCGGGTGAGATGAGGCGTGAGGAGACGAAAAACGGAGAGAGGGGCAGGGGAAAGCTACTGCCCCTCCCACCATCACCTCCCTTCTGTCAGTCCCATGCAAATCAGCAAAACCTGTGCCTGAACATCCACCTGGTAATGACTGGACAACTTTAACAACCAAGGCCTGGAGTCCCTCACGGCCACACACACAATTAAACACTGCCTTATATGCAAGTGAGATACACAGCCTACCTTAAAAGCAGCCTTCATCGCCTTCTCGTGCCGCCCCTGATACAACGCAAGTTCGCTACGGTCTCGGAGCTGACTGTTTTAGTGATATCTATAATGATGGTAATCACTTTGTTATTTAGAAACAAGAGAAACTGCTTGATCAATTTCCATCCTGATAAAAATAATAATCCATCGAAAAAAGGCCTATTTATACAATATTCATGAATATTCCAGGACGATATTGAAATGAAACTAACTAAAAATACGAACAAGAAGCCTCGGACCAGGACTGACCGAAAGGTTAAGAATAAGGACCAAACAAAGGACATGATACGGATGGCGGCGTGGAATGTAAGGGGTGCAAAGGATGAGGTGAAAGAGAGGGACATTGTCCAGGTGCTTGAGGGTGCGAAAGTGGATGTATGTGAATTAACTGAAACTAAATGGAGAGGTGAGAGTGTAAGACAATGGGAGTATGGATGGGGTATGTGTGCAGGAATAGATGAGAATGAGAGGGCAAAAGAATGAGTGTGCATTGTGGTGAGTAACAGATGGAAGGAGAATATAAGAAAGTATGGATCATTTGACTCAAGGATTGTGTGGGCAAGACTGAAAGTTGGACTACAAATGTGGGCGATTGTGTGCGTGTATACGCCAACACAAGATCGTGCAAGCAGAGTGAGAGAAGAGTTCTGGACAAATGTGGAAGTGTGCATGGAAAAGCTTGAAAGGAATGAGTGTGTTTTTGATTGGCGATATGAATGGTAAAGAAGGGAGTGTGAACATGAATGGAGTAGTTGGTGAGTGAGGTGTACCTGCTGAGATAGATGAGAATGGCAGCCCTTTAACGGACATTTGTGCTGGAAGGGGGTTGGTCATAGCCAATACCCTCTTCCAGCACAAAATGATCCATAGGTATACATGGCGAATGTTGAGAAGGGTGGGTGGTGAACTGAATGGACAGATGGCAATGACTGATTATGTGTCTGTGGATGAAAGGATGCGAAGGTGTGTAATGGATGCAAGAGCATATACAGGTTGGGGGAGTGGAATTTCTGACCACCACTTGGTGGTGGTGAGAATCAAGGTCCAAGTGAAATGGAGAAACAGAAGAAGGGAAGGACATGAGGAAGTACTATATGCAAGGAGAGTGGAAAAGTTACAAAAGGATGAGAAAAAGGAATATAAGACAGAAGTGGAGAAGTGACGGTAAATATGGATTGGAGCAGATGGGGGACGTGGAAGGTGTGTGCAAGATATTCACAGAAGAAATCTGTGCAGCATGTGAGGTGGTTTGTGGGGTGAAAAGATGAACGGGGGTGCAAGGAACAGCTTGGTGGAATGAAGAGGTGAGACAGGCAGTGGCACAAAAGAAGAAAGGATGTAATGAGTGAATGAGAAACAAGGGCGTGAAAGAAGTTGAGAGACGGAAGAGCTATGTGTAGAGAGGAAGAGAGAGGTGAAAAGATTAGTAAGAGAAAGAAGAGAGTGGATGAGGAATTTGGAGGGAATTTCAGTGTAAAGTGGAAGGAATGTAAGAAAATGTTCTGGAAAGAGGTAAAGAGAGTTAGACAGGGTGGCAGTGAAGTTAGTCGGGGAGTGAAAGATAAAAATGGTAGATTACTAGTTGAGATGGGAGAAAAAGTGAGTAGATGAAGAGAACACTTTAAGGAACTGTTGAACTAGAGAATGAATGTAATGTGATTATAAGTGACTGAGGAATGGCTGGCAGAAGGAGGGATGTGAGAAGAGAGGAAGAAATCAGTAGGATAGAAGTTGTGGATGCAATGAACAAAGTTAAAATGAGAAAAGCCCCAGGAATTGATGGAATGTGTGGTGAAATGCCGAAGCATGGGGGAGAGCTAGTAGTAGAATGGATGTGGAAGATGTGCAGATTGGCCTGGGAGGAAGGTAGAGACCCGGAGGATTGAGAGTCAGGTATAGATATTCCCTTGTACAAAGGAAAAGGGGGAAAAAAGTGTGTAGTAATCATAGGGGCATTTGTCTTCTTAGTGTAATAGGAAAAGTATTTGGTAAGATAGTTATTGACAGAGTCAGGGAAATAACAAAGGAATTAGTTGGAGAAGAACAGGGAGGTTTTAGGAAGGGAAGAGGTTGTGTAGATCAGATATTCATTCTTAGATCTTTAGTAGAAAAGTTTCTAAGGGAAAGAAGTTGTATGCGGCGTTCATGGATTTGGAGAAAGCATATGACAGGGTGGATAGACAAGGATTGTGGAACGTATTAAGAATGTATGGAGTAGATGGGAAGTTGTTGAATGCTGTGAAGAGTATGTATGAGGATGCTAAGGCTGCAGTGCATGTGGATAGTGAACTGAGTGAATTTTTCTACTTGAAGCTTGGATTGAAACAGGGATGTGTTATGTCTCCATGGTTGTTCAGTCTGTATATGGATGGGGTTATAAAAGAGATACAAGATAGGGCACTGGGTGTTGGAACGGCCCTAATGAGAGAGGGCAGAGTCTGGAAACTCCCTGTACTGTTGTTTGCAGTTGATACTGTGTTGTTAAGTGAAGATGAAAGGGATCTGCAAGGCTTGGTGGATGAGTTTGGGAGAGTGTGTAAAAAACAGAATCTAAAGGTGAATGTAGTGAGTAGTAAAGTTATGGTCTTTCAGAGAAGTGAAGTCAGTGAATGTACAGTGAGGTTGGATGAGGAGGAAATGGAAAATGTGAGTGCTTTTAAGTGCTTTGGTTGTGCAATGAGTAAGGATGGAAGTTTGGAGGGTGAAGTGCTTGAAAGGGTACAACATGGAAGAAAGGTTACTGGTTTCTTGAAAGCAGTGGTAAGAAACAGGGAAGTGAGCATGGAAGTGAAAAAGTTACTACATGACAGTATTGTGATACCAACTCTAACGTAAGGAAGTGAAGCTTGGACCTTGTTG
The DNA here is from genome assembly GCF_032717465.1 of Coenobita brevimanus. NCBI lineage: Eukaryota > Metazoa > Arthropoda > Malacostraca > Decapoda > Coenobitidae > Coenobita > Coenobita brevimanus. The sequence goes on along the minus strand of NC_136960.1, from coordinate 16,188,010 downwards.
GAGAGACGGAAGTCAAGGATGAGAGCAGTGGAAATGAGTTATTTGAGAGAAGCATGTGGAGTCACATGGAGAGACAGATTGACAAATAAAGATGTGAAGAAGCGTTGTGGTGTGGATGTGGATGTGATCGGAAGCGTTAGGAGAAGCACGCTGAGGTGGTTTGACCATGTGGAGAGGATGGAGAGAGAGACTAACGAGGAGAGTGTTTGTAAGTGAGGTAGAGGGGGGAGAGGGAGAGGGAGGCCAAGGATGAGATGGAGGGATGGAGTGGAGAGGTATACGAGGGAGAGATGTGTGAGCAGGGAGAAGGGCAGTGAAATGGCAGGAGACAGGGCGACATGGAGGCGATTTGTTTGTGGCCACCCCTTACGGGATTAAGACGTCTGGCAATGGATAGATAGATAATGAATTGCAAGCGGTATGAATGCAGGCAGGAACACCCACCTCTTCTCACAGCTCATTAAAACCTCATTCAGTAAACTCGTTGCAGATACACTCATTACAAAATGTACGGTGGAGTCCGATGGATGTGGAACTAAACAGTACGAGTCCTACACTCTTGGTAAGCACATGCTGACTTTATAAAGACATATTAGAAGCTCTGTCACTCATACTCCATGTCATACCGTACTGCAGTAAAGAGAATCTTGTAGAGTGTGACAAGACGCCTTCTTTGTTTGATATTATTTTCCAGCCTATAATCATTAACCCCTTAAGTACGAGATCAAAATAACCAATCTCAGTGGTACTTGCGTGGGCGACCGAAGCCACTCCCAGGTACTCAAGCCCCGTGAGGGGCCGAGGGTGTTTGCGGTGGTTTGGCCCCAGTGCGGTCCTCCTCTTTGACAGCCTCTGGGGGGTAGACCCACGACAAAGACGCCACCGCTCCATCATGGAGAGTGGTCAAAACCCTAGGTTCTGATCACCTCCCAATCATCATCACTACCAAGCCAGAATTACCTCAGCTGGCCACAAACACACATACACTAATTATAAGAAAGCCAACTGGGAGGCCTTTGTAACTGAAACAGAACAACATTTCGAAACACTAAACAGTACACCCATCACAAACATCAACATCGCTGTGCACACTTTCAATAGAATTACACAAAACGCGGACAAAAGACACATCCCTAGAGGCAACAGAAAGAGACACAACTCCAACTTCTCATCAGAAATTCAAGACCTCATCAGACAACGGGACACATTGTGACACTCCCCAACACCCTATACACAAGACACCGTACAACAAATACAAGAACTCAACACTCAAATCAACAATAAAATATCAGAACAGCAAACACTAAACTGGAAAAATTACCTCCAAACACTTGACCACAAAACAAACATCAGCAAACTCTACAAAACACTTAACAGCATCACACTTTCCAACAGCAACACCACAAAATCACATGTGCCATCACAACAACAGACACCATACCCTCAAACAAACAACAAGCAAACACTCTCATCAATCATTTTTCACAAGTCAGCCATCTAAACCCCCGTCCCGAAGACCAACGTATCACCCGACGTAAGAGATAGTTCCCCACAGACCCCGACTATGCACCTTTCACTTACAACCAGACGAAGCACATCATTAACAACCTCAAGCACTCATCTGCCTGTGGACCAGACAACATAAGCAACATTCACCTTAAACACCTTGGACCACAAGGCATACAAGCACTCACCAACATATCAAACTACAGCTACTCACACAACATAATACCCAACATCTGGAAGCATGGCATTATCATCACACTCCCTAAACCCAACAAATACCCCACGTTACCCTCCTCACACTGCCCCATCACAGTACTCTGCACCCCCTCTAAAGTCACTGAACGACTGGTACTACAACTAGTCACACCTCACATTCCCCTAGCCCAGTCACAACATGGCTTTAGGCAACTACATTCCACAAACACCCTTCTTACAGATCTTACACAGAGAGTTTTCGATGGCATGAATTCAGCTAGGCCACCACACAGAACACTCCTAATCACACTAGACATCAGCAAAGCTTTTGATGCCATCCCCTGCCACAGCCTCACAAACAAAATAACACAAATGTGCACAATAACACAAAAAGATGGCTGGCAAACTACTTAGCAGGCAGATGTGCACACGTAACAATTGCCGGTCAGTCTTCTACCATCAGAACTTCACAAACGGCGTCCCTCAAGGATCTGTTTTGTCCCGGACACTCTTTAACCTATCTATGCACGACATACCCACATCCCACACACCACAGATACACATAGCTTCCTATGCAGATGATATAACACTTACATGTATGCACCAAAATGCAAACACAGCTGCACACATCATTCAACCTTACCTCAACACACTACACGAATGGTTCACCACAAACAGGATCAAAACAGCCCCAGCCAAATCTACAGTGACCCTTCTCACAAACTGGACAGAGAACACAGTCACATCTCACACCTCACCATAAACAACACTCCCCTACCATCTTGGTGTAACATACAATACATCAATGTCATTTAAACAACACATCACAAACATTAAAAATAAAATAACACCAAGACTCAATGCTTTGAGGTCACTTGCCCATACAACATTCGGACACAACAAAGAAACCACCAGCACAGTATACAAACAATACATACGTTCAGTGATGAATTATGCAAGCCCTGCCTGGGCCTCAAACCTCACCAAAACACACTACAACACTATACAGACCATACAGAACAAGGCCCTAAAAATAATCACAGGCTGCACAGCTACTACACCCACAGACCACCTACATCAAGAAACCAAAGTCCTCAAAGTCAAGGATCACCTAGACATGAGAGGCACCCAGTTTCTTGCTGCAGCCTCCACAAACCCACAACATCCACTATATTATATGGCAGCACATCCCCCCACAACATAAAAACAACACCCAGCACACGATACCATACACAGATACTGTCATCTTTCCCCCTCGCCCACCTCAGACCAGCTTCCAGAAGCATATCCACACTCAGATCACTCACCATTCCATTCAGTCACTTAAAGACAACACACAGCTGCATGCACGGCCTCCTGACATCCACCCTTCTGAATCCTATCTCCCTTACGAGGCCAGGGTCCACCTGGCCAGGCTGAGATGTGGGCACCATCCAGCCCTCTTAAGCTACCAGAAGAGGCTGGATGACTCCGTCGCTGATACCTGCCCAGGATGCAACACAGCACCCCATACTATTAAGCACATTATGGAAGACTTCATTGCACACAATCACCTATGCCAACAACACAACATACACTCTTTGAGAGCTCTGTGGGAAAGCCCGGTCTCGGCCATGGCCTTCCTAAGGGACTCGGGGCTGTTCAGCCAGACTGCCTGGGGAACAACTACTACTACTACTACCAATCTCAGTAAAATCCTACAGAGATGGCGAGAATAGCATAAGAAAGAAATCATTATACTGAAATCGATAATGGGGGCAATATTCAAACCAGTGAGGCTAATCGATTTTTTTTTGTGTGTGTGCTATATATAACTGTTTGAGGGTAGTTAGAATAACAAACAAAAAGGGTAACCGTACTATGCTCTGTTTTAATTTTTTTGTGTGTGGCTCTGGACATAGGCTTCACAGCCTGCTACCAAGGCCCAGTAGTCCTCTTACATACCATACACCTCTACATGTCACTTCTTCGGTGCTAACACCCACCGTCCATATTAAATACATGCTAGGGCTGTCTCATACAGGACTGGTGTATTGGTATTGGAGGGGGGGGGTATTTTACGACATGTCAGCGGGTCTTCTGGTAGATCAGTAAAATCTGATTTTATGAAATTCAAATCCACAAACTGTTCCCTGCCCCAACAGGGATTTGAACCTGGGTCCGGTAGGACTGCAGGCCACCTCTCTACCGACTAAGTACATTCACTTTACCTTGGCATAAAACTACCATCTCCTTATCTTGAATACTGAGCTGTAATAAGATATAAACAGTAGATTATCATCCAAGTCACGAAGTGCCATGGATTGGATGTACGAGTACAGCCATAGTAGTGTCATTTTCTGCCACAGGGCTATGCTACGTGAAACAAGCTGCAAAAGGATGAAACTCTGGGCCAAATTAAAAAGACTTATAACACCATATGCATCAATTTCCTATAGTGACTGTCTTACTCCACTCTTGTTTGATTTACTGTAAACCAGTTCCCCTTCCAATTCTCCTCACATTTTCTTTTCCTCCTTACTCCCCTCCCCTGCCATCCCCCCTCCCCCCTCCAAGGCAGCAGGAGGGCCCCGGTTATTGCAGGGTGTCAGGCCAGACTCGCTGGACTGGTCACTTACTTGTTGACCAACCAAAAGCAGAAGTGATGCCATTCCTTGGGATTTTTCCCAAGATCTTGGGATTTCAGGGGTACTCTTGGGATCTGGGGATTTTTCCATGAAAATGCCAGAGATCTTGGGATTTGGGGGGATTCTAGAATTTTCACTTTTTTCAAATTTAAATTTGCCTCTACTAAAAATCTAGCATTTGTATATCATCAGTTTTACTGAAAATGCCAGATATAGGTCAGCAAGACCAGTCCAGGGATTTACTGTATGCAAGGAAATCACTCAAAAGCATGAATGCTGCAGTGACATCATTCTGGCTGGAACTACGGACGGTTAAGGATTGTAAAAATTAACCCAAATTTAAACTCCTGTCACAGAGTGTAGTCTGTTAACTCCGCCCCATTCCTGAGCATGTGCTGAGAAGATATTTTCCCAGCTCAACATAATTAAACAGATTGCTCATATCGACTGTTGCTAATTGCCTTCTTCCAAAACAAACAATATCTGGTGAGGAGGTGACTTGTTATCAGTGGGAACCATCAACATCACATATTAAAGATTTACGGAGTGGGTTGATTGATTGATTGATTGATTGCGAATAATTAAAATCTGGCGGTGCAACTGGCAGGGTCATATGCCGCCAGATGACAAAGTAAAATACTATCTATCTATAGCCCGACGCCCTAATCCCGCAAAGGGTGGCTGCAGACAAAACGCCTCCAAGTCACTCTGTCACCCACCATTTGACTACCCTCCCCCCAACTCACCCCCCCCTCCCTCATATACCTCTCAACTCCATCCCTCCACCTCATCCTCGGTCTACCCCTCCCTCTCCCTCCCTCCACCTCACCTACATACACCCTCTTAGTCAGTCTTTCATTCTCCATTCTCTCCACATGTCCAAACCACCTCAGTGTATTTCTCTTAATCTTCTCAACCACATCCACATCTACCCCACAACGTTCCTTCACTTCTTCATTCGTCAACCTGTCCCTCCACGTCGCTCCACATGCTCCTCTCAAGTAACTCATTTCCACTGCTCTCACTCTTGACTTGTTCCCCTCTTGCAAGGTCCACGCCTCGCTTCCATACTTCAGGGTAGGGATCACAATACCATCATGCAGTGACTTCTTAACTTCCATACTCACCTCCCTATTTCTCATCACTGCTTTCGGTGTACCAACAACCTTCCTTCCCTGCTGTACCCTTTCACGTACTTCATCCCCCAAAGTTCCATCCTTACTCATCACACTACCCAAGTACTTGAATGCACTCGCATTCTCCATATCCTCACCATCCAACCTCACTGCACACACTGTGACTTCATTCCTCTCAAACACCATAACTTTACTTTTGTTTACATTAACTTTCAGCTTCCTCCTCCTACACACTGTCCCAAATTCATTCACCAAACCTTGCAACTCCCATTCATCTTCACTCAACAATACTGTATCATCAGCAAACAGCAACACCGGAAGCTTCCAAATCTCACCCTCATTCATTAGGGCGAGCCCCACATCCACTGCCCTACACCTCCTTTACAACCCCATCCATATATACATTAAACAGCCATGGAGACATCACACAACCCTGTTTCAGTCCCACACTGAGATCAAAGAACTCAGCTCACCATCCACTCGCACCGTAGCCCTAGCTCCCTCGTACATACTCTTCACAGCACTCAACAATTTCCCCTCCACTCCATATATTCTTAATACCTCCCACATACCTTGCCTATCTATTCTGTCATAAGCTTTCTCCAAGTCCATGAAGGCAGCATACACTTTCCTTCTGTTCTCTAGATACTTCTCCACTAAACATCTTAGAACAAATATCTGATCTACACACCCTTCTCCCTTCCTAAATCCCCCTTGTTCTTCTCCAACTAGCTCCTCTGTCATATGCCTAACCCTATCAATGAGTATTCTACCATATATTTTACCAGTCACACTAAGAAGGCAAATACCCCTATGGTTACCACATACCTCTCTCTCTCCTTTTCCTTTGTACAGAGGAACAATTATACCTGATTTCCAGTCCTCTGGAACCCTTCCCTCTTCCCAAGCCAATCTACACAACTTCCATATCCACTCCACAACAATCTCACCTCCATACCTAAGCATTTCACCACACACTCCATCAATTCCTGGGGCCTTTCCCAGCTTAATCTTCTTCATCGCTTCCACTACTTCTGCCCTACTGATCTCTTCCTCCCTCCTCTCATCTCTTCTTCTCCCAGCCATTCCCCAACCACTTATACTCACACTGCTCTCACTCTCTACATTCAAGAAATCCTCAAAGTGCTCCTTCCATCTCCTCAATTTCTCTCTCTTCTCCACCAACAATCTATTATTCCTATCTTTCACTCCCCTATTATTTCCCCTTTCACACTGCCTTACTTTCTTTACCTCCTTCCAAAACAATTTCTTACTCTCCCTCCATTTCACACTCACATTCCTCCCAAACTCTTCATCCACTTTCTTCTTACTCTCCTTCACCAGTCTCTTAACCTCCCTTCTCCTGCTCACATATACCTCTCTCTTCTCTCTCTCATCTTCTCCCCTACCTCTACTCACCAACCATTCACCATATGCCTTCTTCTTTTGTTCCACAGCTAGTTTCACCTCATCATTCCACCATGCTGTCCCTTGCACACCCTTGCATCTCCTCCTCACTCCACAAACCGCCTCACACACTCCGCCTCTCTCTTCCGTGAATATCTTACATACGTCTTCCACCCCTTCCATCTGCTCTAGCTCATACCTTCCCAATCTTTCTTCCACTATGCTCTTATACTCTGTCATTTTCTCACTATCTTGCAATTTCTTCACTCTTCTCACAGGAGCTGCTTCCTCCTGTCTTCTTCTTCGCCTCCTCAACCACTTTCTTTGCATCTTTACCTTGGTCATCACTAAGTGATGGTCCGAGACTCCATTCCCCCACCCTCTCCACACTCTTGCATCCAACACTCGTCTTCTCATTCGCTCATCCACACACACGTAGTCTATCATTGCCTTTCGTTCAACAAGTTCACCATCCATCCTCCTCATTACTCTCCATGTATACTGGTGGATCATCTTATGACGAAAGTAGGTGTTGGCTATTGCCAACCCCTTGCAAGCACAGATGTCCACCAAAGCACTACCATTCCCATCTACTTCAGCTGGCACACCCCACTGACCAACCACTCCATCCACTCGAACATTCCCAACTTTGCCATTCATGTCTCCAATCAACAGCACTCTCTTGCTCCTCTCAAACTTGTCCATACATAAGTAAAACACACAGCAAAATAAAAAGTGCATATTCAAATTAAAATAATTATCTGTTAGTAGGAATAAACCATTGAAAATAATAAAAAAAAAAAACAGTTTATAAAATATCAATTACTTATAAAAGTGGAAGGAGGCCCGCCTACTGAAGAAAACTAAAAATATCCCTAAAAACGCTAGAGGCTTCACCAAGCATCGAGGACAAACAGTAGGCACCATCTGCGCCCTTATGCCTATGGAGGAATCTCTGACGTAGGTCCCCCAGACTCGGACACTCGACCAGCAAGTGACGGACAGTAAGGGGAACAAGGCAGTCATCACAGTACGGTTGAGATTATCCATTCATCAGGAACCCATGTGTAAGCCGCGAATGCCCAATGCAAAGTCTAGCAAGAGCCACCTCCAATCGCCGAGACATAGAGGGAAGAACCCTTGGCACAACCACTCTCTGAAAGATTTCTTTTAGTTTATTGGAAGAAACAACATCCCAGTGTCTCTGCCAACACATACGAATTGTGTACCACAAATAAGGTGTTACATCCGAAGCAGGAAGTGGGTAGTCGGTAGGGGGCTGTTGATAAGATGCAGCTTTAGCTAAAGTATCTGCCCTCTCATTGCCCACCACACCAACATGTGCTGGTACCCAACAGAAGTCTAAACAGCGGCCGCAATGGCAAAGAAGAAAAAGCCACTCTAATATTGATAAAACCAATGGATGGGATGCATTAAAAGACTCCAGTGCAGACAAAGCACTACATGAGTCACTAAAAATCACAGAAAAGGATTGGGGGAGAGTAAAAATAATTTTAACAACATATAAAATTGCAGTCAGTTCCGCCGTATACACTGAGGTAATGCCAGGAAGGCTACCGCCCCTACTAAAGGAAGGGAAGATGACACCAAATCCTACTCCAGTATCAGTCTTAGACCCGTCAGTATAGACGGGGACAGAACCCTCATGAACGGAGGCATGTTCTAAAAAGAGGGAAAGGGACACCTGAGAGGGAAGCGAGCCCTTTTTTTCAACAACGGACGTACAGGCTGTCACGCGAGGGAGCAGCCAAGAACCCAACCTTGGGATCCGATGTGGACAAATTGCCAGTCTCGGAACAGAGAGGGCTAACATAACAGATCGGACCCTGTAACCAAATGGCTTTGGGAAATTAGGACGGGTGTCAAAAACAGAAGATCGGGAATCCTGGGAGACAATGGCACAAGAAACTGAGTCCGGAATGCAGTGAAGATGATACCAACACCTCATCATTAGCAACTGGCATTGCAAATCCAAGGGGAGTACACCAGCAACCACCAATAAACTTGGAATCGGAGATGATCTGAATGCCTGGTTGCCAGACGTGCACCAGCATGATGCACAGAATTTAACAACCGGAGACGGGCATCTGTTGCAGAGGAGTAGACCTCACACCCATATTCAAGTTTAGGAAGAATAAGAGACCTGTGCAAGAGGAGGAGGGTCTGACGGTTAGCAGCCCAAGAGTTATGAGCTAAAACCCTCAAAAGACTCAAAGCTTTAAGACAAGCCGCCTTAACAGAACGAATATGAGGAACCCAGGTTAGTCATCTATCAAACAGAAGACCCAAAAACCGCGTCTCGTCCACACAGGATGTTCTTCTACCATAGAGATACAAGTCAGGGTGTGGGTGAACCCCTCGAAGATGACAAAAATGCATAGCCACTGTCTTTGTTGAAGAAAAATGGAAACCGCGAGTTTCTGCCCAGTCAGAAATTCGATTTAGAGCCAGCTGCAACTTCCTCTCTATCAGAGACATTCTAGATGCGGTGAGGGAAATCGAGAGGTCATCGGCATAAAGTGATTCGTACACCGTCAGGAAGTACACTAATGACACTGTTAATGGCTACAGCAAACAGAGTAACACTAAGGATACTCCCCTGTGGTACTCCATCTTCTAGTGCTCTGGGCAGTATAAAGCACTCCTCCTACTCGCACCCTTGAAATTCGGTTAGATAAAAATTTTTGAATAAGAATAGGCAAGTGTCCACGAAGACACAAACTCATGAAGAGATAGTAAAATACCATGACGCCAGGCAGTGTCATATGCCTTCTCCAGATCGAAGAAGACAGTGACGGGGTGTTGGTTACTGAAGAAAGCCTCACAGACAGAAGATTCCAAGGACAGCAGTGCATCGGAGGTAGATCGCATTTTTCAAAAACCATACTGGGCAGGGGATAAGAAGTCACCTCTCTCTAAAAACCACACAAGCCTAACATTGACCATCTTTTCCAAAACTTTACATATACGTCAAATAAATAGGCCAATAATTCATCACCTGTAGGTGGTCCTTACCTGGTTTGGGGATGGGGATAACTACAGCAACACCCACCAAGCCGGAAACTCCCCAGAACACCAGATCTTATTAAACAGTGAAAGCAAAAACAACAGGCATAAGCAACAAAAAGGCACAAGGAATATTATCATAACCAGGAGAGGAATCATGGCACTGCAACAGAGCTGCCTGGAGTTCAGAAACTGAAAATGGAACATTGTAAGGCTCTCCTCCAGCAGAGGCAAAACTGAGACCACGAGACTCTAGGCGCCAACAGTGGCAAGCCAAAGGCGTATCTGCATCCTTCTTTGACACACCGGCAAAATGATCAGCAAGCAACTCTGCAACAGCAAGTGGATCAGCCACAGTTCCACCTGCTGCAGATAAAACAGGAGGGAAGGGAACAGTAAATTTTCCTGAAATTTTCCTTACCCAGTTCCACACCTGGGTGATGGAAGTCCTCGAATTGATGGAGGAAACATAACCCTCCCAGGATGAACGCCTGGCCTCCTTTAAAACCCGCCTCATATGAGTTCGTGCCCAAATACTGAGGATCCCCACGGTGACGACGAAGTCAAGAGAAGGCGACTCGTTTGGCTTTCACTGCAGAACTGCACTCAGAGTTCCACCAAGGAACCGGACGTTTAGGAAACTGACCCTTCGATCTTGGAATAGATAACAGGGCTGCTGAGTGCAACACGGTATTAAAGTATGACACAGCCTCAGTAAGACAGCCAAACTCGTTGACAGAAAGGGAAATGGAACTTAATTCCCTGAAACTTGGCCAGTCAGCCTTATCCAGAAGCCAGCGAGGAAGACGTGGCTGAGGTCCACCAGCACTAGCAGTTAAAAGTAATGGAAAATGGTTGCTGCCACAGGCAACACATCCCAGGTAAAATCTAAAACATCAGCTGAGCATAAAGACAAATCAAAGGCAGTAAAAGTTTCGGTCTGACTATGGAAATAAGTCATTTTATTGGCATTGAAAATGCCTAACTCCTCATCTTCCACTAAAGAGGACAGCATTACACCCCAAGGGTTGGCCTCACTGTTTCCCCATAGCAGATGGTGACCATTCATACCTCCTATTACCAGAAAGGGAGAAGGAAGGTCATGAATAAGGTGTTCCAGATCCGCCCTTTCAACAGTAGCACTAGGAGGAAGATAAAGACTGGAAACTGTTTACTGCCGACGTAAAAACATCTGGACAGCGACAGCCTGCAGGGGAGAGGAGATGTCCAGATGATTGTATGGAATATCCTTGCGAAGGAAGATACCAGCACCTCCATGATGACCTTGGCCTGGCACAGAATCAGAATAAAAGGCATAGTAGCCAAAAGGACCGGAAGGAACAGTATCACCCACCATGGTCTCCTGGATAAACATGCACAGAGGAGTAAATTGAGAAACCAGATGACACAATTCCTCATAGTTGGCACATAAACCCCAACAGTTCCACTGGATGATGGAACCCATAGTGGAGAAATGATGATAAAGTGCAGGACTGTACACCTGATAAGCGAGCGGATTTCGACTGATACTTATGAAGGCCCCTGACAGGAGCCTGTCCAGCACCAGGAACCCGCACCCTCTGTCGAACATCTGTAGGTAAACGAGAGACTGAGGAAGTAAGTTTTACAACACTCCTCCTTGGAGTGGGCATACCAGTTTGTTTGGAAGGTGGCTTGGAGGCTGTTTTTGAAGGTGTAGGATGGCCAATGCTCCCACCAGAAGCCCCAGAAGTGGAAGTAGAGTCCACAGGACTCGAATCATTTGAGGGGAACATCCTATGCTGTAGATCTGAAGCACCAGCAAGTTGTCCAACAACCTACCCAGGTGGGGACCGGACCAGCGGTGAACCATTAGCTTCAGCTGTCACCCGGCTAGATTCCTCTGCCTGCTGGGCAGAGGGAAAAGGAGAGGGGTCGACACAAGGGTTGACAACAGAGACCTTAGGTGGCTGGTCTTCATTCTCAGAGGACTCTGACGAACAACGATGACGTTTGCCAGGTACAGATGGATCCTCAGTCATACTGGGTAAGACAGGAGAAGGAGTCCTGTCAACGTGGACATTTGTCACCACCATAGAAGTGTGCAAGCAGTCAGCCACCGTAGTGGTGGCGGAAACGGTTGGAGGAGCAGTTGGGCAAACATCATTCTCAGAATCAGTACTAATCATGGGGACAGCATCCTGCAAACCACGAGTTGAAGGAGTGGGTACTGGCATGGTTCGAGGCTGCCTCTGAGATACAGGGCGATGCACTGATGTTCCAGAAAGGACAGATGCATAAGTAGTCCCTGGCTGAAAGAAGAGAGTCTGGGCTCTCCTTTTTGCTTCAGGAAATGAAACCCTCTCACGTGTACGAATGGTCAAAATCTCCTTTTCCAGACAGTATCTCGGACAGCTTTTTGAAGAGACAGCATGAGGACCTCCACAGTGATAGCATTTAAGTGGTCCTTTACAATCACTGGTATGGCTTGGTCCTCCACAGGAGACACAGACACCAGGAAGGCCAGCCTGTGCACGGCGACAAAATTTGCTGACATGTCCATACCCCTGACTGTGGAAACACCGCCTTGGGGTGGGCACATATGGCTTCACCGGAAGTGACAGCCAAGCCAACTTCACAGAGGTAGGTAGGGTTAACCTGTCAAAAGTCAAGAAGAGGGTCGGAGTTGGGTTCAGGACACCATCAATTTTTTTCTGCAGTCACCAAACACATATCACACCATGAGAACTAAGCTCCTCCAACAGCCGCGCCTCTGGGTATCGAAGGAGGTCACGGGAAAAAATGACTCCTTTACACCTGTTAAAAGTAGCATGAGGAACACAATCAAGTGCAGCACCAGAGATAGACTTCAGCGCCTGTAAACGGGAGCTCTCCTCTGGGGAGGACACCTCAATAAGGATGTTTCCATCCCCTTGGGAACAGATTTTAGGTTCCCTGCCGGAAGCCGAGACAATGGCACGGTGCAGAACAAATACGTCAAAAGCCAGCATTGTCCCTTTCGTAGAAGGTTTCATAACCAGATATTTTGCATATTTCTCCATTACTGTATCATCTGCGCCAAACCCCAGAGCCGAATCAACCCGACGGGATCTCCTCCTAGTCCCAGTTGTACGCTGGGGCAGAGAAGAGAGTCCCTAGGGGCCTGAAAAGGCTCCAGAGTGGCAATGAGGGAGGTGCAGTCCGAAGAGTGTCCAGGGGCCGATGCAGTGTTGTCACCAGATGTATTTTTATTATAAGCCATGAAACAAACAAAAAACTTCATTCCCCCACCCCTCCACCCACCATGGAGCCCAACAAGGGAAGTCATATGCCAGAGATAACACCACTGGCGACTCCAGAGGTAGCGGGAGAGTATACGCGGGTAACCACTGGAGGACCTGGGCAAGGGTGACTCCAGGACGATAGGAGCCACCAGGACCCCCAGTGCCCACTTGACCCTAGCCAACACATGACCAGCCGATTGACCTGGTCAGGCCCAACCAGGCCGCCCGTCTAGCCAGAATAAGGGACCAAAGAGGTGTATTGCTAGCTGCAGGGCGCATCGTTCAGCATTGCTCAACCCCCAGGACTCCCGTCTCCTAGCATTACGGGACGCCACGCACGGCAAATGCGTGGGGAGACAACAGTCCTGCCCTAGATCGCAAATGGGCAGGGACTAACATCACCAGCAGGCCTCCTCCACCAGTGATGTAGGGGGTGCTTGGTCCACGAGGCTAACAAATGCCAAACCCTACAAAGGTAGGCATGCCTCCAAAGTAGGTGGCACTGCCAACCACGATTCAAGCCCCGCCACCACGTCAAGGTGACTCCCTCAGCGGGGTTACGGAGTGGGAAGTGTCATCAACTCTACGTTGACAGAGAAGCTGCCAGGAAAAAGGAAGGCATGGCAACTCTGCCTCTAGGCGATGTGGAGGATGCCAGTGATGACGACAAACCACTCCAAGTTTTTCAGCAATAATTCCTGTTTCTTTGGGGTAAGTTTAATGATTGTATATTAAATCTTGGGATTTTTTTGTATATCTTGGGATTTTTCAGAGGACAATCTTGGGATTTTTCAATTTTTTGAGTGGCATCACTGCAGAACAACAGTTGAAAGAACCACCTGCCTGCTACACTACGTCTCTCTCTCTCTCTCTCTCTCTCTCTCTCTCTCTCTCTCCACCATTGCTGGTATTTGTTTCCCATGCAGTTAACCTAATAAGAGGTCAGAAAAGCCTCATTTGTCCGGGCTACGTTAACACTATGCTGGATGCTAAGCATCATAACATAAGTCATTACACTGCCTATAAGGTAAAATTCCTAAGCACCATTTAGATAGTCAGTGTTTGTGCTTGTAATGCAATAACAGGGTGAACCTGTATCTGGGAACACACACACACACACACACACACACACACACACACACACACACACACACACACACACAGTCTCTCTCTCTCTCTCTCTCTCTCACACACACACACACACACACACACACACACACACACACACACACACACAGTTACTGACCTCCACCCGACTTGGCGTTTTTTTTTTTCTTTTTTTTGCGAAACGTGTCGCATTTCCCGCCACATACCGCAATATTCACGAACTGGAGGATAGGCTGTGCTATAAACATTTACGAAATTCAGAAATACTAGCAACTGCCATTAAGTGGCCCTCACTATTACTACTACTACTAATACTAAAGCCTTGTACACACCGAGATACAAAGTCTAGAGACAGTCGAGCGACTATGTATCTCGACCGGGGTACTTATGTAACGACCCCATCTAGCTCCAATTCTAATAGAGCCAGGAGTGGGGGGAAAACCAAAACATTCCTTGGCTCTTATCTAAGGGCAGGGACACTTTTAATCAATGTCCTTACTCCATACAATTTTCAAGTATAGTGACTTTTCTATCTAAAGTAGGTTTACGTTACAATATATTAAAAAAAAAAAAAATGGATCAAAAATCAGGAAATTGTCTGATGTGGGAGAAAAAGTGTCCTCCAGCTTGGGCCTCATCCTTAAGACACATGAGCCTAGGTTCGGTGCTGTTTCGGCATCCTGTCATCGTTTGGGGGCCAAAAAATGTTGTAAGGTTGGCCTTTTGATACAAGATACTTGTTCTCCGGCCCAAAACCCTTGAACCCGGATTTTCGATTTCCACATGAGATATGTGTTAGAGGAGGCAGAGAACAACCCCCAAATTCGTTTTTGAGTCAATTCGGCCACGGTTAAGGGAATTACCTAATTTTTTCAACTCTGCTAATATCTCGGCTTCGGTAAGACTTGGGGAGAATAAGACTACTACCATTCGAAAGAGCGTCCTTGGCATTACTTGTTCCCAAAGTTTCACTTCTCTGCTGCAACTTTTTCTGACATGTCACATATGTTGACAGATTTTTTTTTTTTCTGTCATAATATACGAACGAGGTTAGTCTCAGGTAACGTAGCAAAAAACTTGATAAAGGCCATTTTGCTACATTAGATGAGATCTTCAGAATGTTGAAACAGCTAAAAAAAAAAAAAAAAAAAAAAGATATGGAAACTCAGTATGCAAAACTGGGGGAGGGGGGGTCTACTCCCTGGTGTTTTTTTGATACAAGTTAAATTAACACTTTCTTTCATTGCGCCCACACCATTGATTCGTTTTGCACCATTTTTTAACAGGTGATTTGTGTTAGGGAGATCTATCTCCTGTATGAAGGGTTACATTCAATTCCAAATGTTGTGGGAACAGGAGCAATGGAAAGTTTGTCTAAACCTTGTGATACGTTGCATTAGATTTGAAGAAGATTGTCAACATTGGAGACATCTGACTTCTCTTGTCTGAAATGACAGACAAAAACTGCACTGATAGAACTTAGTGAGATAAAGCCATTGGTGGTAATTTGAAGCTTGGGAGAGCATTCTCATAAGAAGGAGTGGTGCTTTCATAGTAATGTAACTGTGAAAACTGTCAACTTTGATTTCATCTAATGTAGCAAATTTGAACAAAGGGATTTAATCCCCGAGCTAGGCAACTATGGCCATATAGCCCCGCTAGGTTACAAGAGCACGCCACCACTCCCGGCACG
Source organism: Coenobita brevimanus (assembly GCF_032717465.1). Lineage (NCBI taxonomy): Eukaryota > Metazoa > Arthropoda > Malacostraca > Decapoda > Coenobitidae > Coenobita > Coenobita brevimanus. The sequence goes on along the minus strand of NC_136960.1, from coordinate 16,172,049 downwards.
CCAGTCCCGGGCAAGGCTCGAACTCGCAGATTTGAACAGGTTCAAGTCATTTCCCATCTATGTAATGTAGTAGCTTGAACAAAGGTAGGCACCTAATGTAGCATCATGAATCAGGTGAAGGAAACTAATGTAGCAATGTGAATCAGGTAAAGTCATCTAATGCAGCAATACACAAGGTATAGACAACTAACGTAGCAATAAACAAGGTTTACACAACTAATGTAGCATCATGAATCAGGTTAGACATCTAATGTAGCATAAACAAGGTTTAGACATCTAATGTAGCATGAACAAGGTTAGACACCAGAATGAACCAGGTTAGTACCATGTAATGTAACATGTCATCTAATGTAGCATGAACATATTTAGACTAAAAAAGACTTGAAACTTTCCTTTGTTTCATTATTTTTCAGACATTCGTTTGAGACTTGACACTATTTATGGACAAGATAAAGTCCAAGTTTGGTCTAATTCGATGCACAAATAACTGAGAAAATTGGAAAAAAACACTTTGTTCAAATCTTCAACCTGCAGGTGTGCAGTAAATGTCAATATAATGAGGTAAAAAATTTTGTGTCTCAGGACTTTGACGCATTGTTGTTGGGAGTGTAGACGTGTTTTTCTATGAGCTCTCCTCTAGCTCTCGGGGCTGCATCACCAGCATTAGTTTTGTAAATAGAGCGAATAAAAGTTAGGTTAGCTAGTACTAATTTTCCTCCCAGGCCTATTAGAGATATAGTAGGTGTCTATATCTACTTACTGAGATAGCCTTTGCTTACTCACCTCTGGAGTGTACCTCCCACTGATCGCTCTGGGGTGTGAGTTACACACAGGAACGTCCTCCCGAGAGTGGCTTGAGGGTAATCTCAGACTAGGTGTGTCTTTCCCAGGTACTTTGTCCCTTGCTCGTTTTTCTCTTTCTTCCCACTTTCCCCGCGAGGGAGAAGTGGTAACTATGGCGGAGGCCCCTACTGCCTCCCCCCCCTTCAGGGGGGAGGTAGTACTGACGACAATAGTCCTGACTGACCGCCCCCATACTGACGGATGCCAGACTCGAGCCCCACTTGACGTTCCAGTAGGAAATGCGACCTAAGTGACAATTCGTGCTCTAGGTTGCACTCCCCTGTCCAGTCTCAATCCCTTCCTTATCAAGAAGGTGATTGACCACCGTGCGGGACAGGTGGAACAAGTAAAAAAAACTTGCAAATGGAGACCTCTTAGTAAAGACTCTCAACTCCTCTCAGGTTAAAGACTTGCTGAAGCTGCACAAGCTTCACTGCCATGATGTTGAGGCCAAGATCCCAACATCCATGAATTCCTGCAAGGGTGTTATCACTTGCAGGGATCTCATGGTGATGAGTGAGGAAGAGATCATACAGAAACTTGCTAAGCAAGATGTCATTGATGCCCATTTTATAACTCGATTCCAGGAAAGCATAAGGACGAAGACAGCCACAGTAATCTTGACATTTGGAAAACTCTCTCTCCCTACTATTGTCAAAGTAGGATATGAAATTATCAATGTCAGACCTTACATTCCCAATCCCATTCATTGTGGAAAATGTCAGCTTTATGGACACCACGAAAAGACTTGTTGGGCTTCCAACTTCGTGTGTGGCAAGTGCGCGACTGTAGGTCACTCTGCTGACAACTGTACATCCGAGACTGAGTGCTTCCTTCACTGCAAGGACGCTCACTCCGCTTCCTCGAGGGCTTGTCCTAAGTGGAAGGAGGAGAAGGAAGTCTGCACAGTGAAAGTGAAAGAGGGCATTTCCTTCTAGGATGCTAGGAAGAAGGTGAAAGAGTTGCACGCAACTCCCAAGCCTAATATCTCCTGTGAATCGGCGGTTGTGTCCCGTCCCGTGATGTGCACCGTGGAGACGAAGACTGACCTTACATTTGCTCCCCATGTCTCACGCACTACCTCTCAGTATCACCCTCCTGTACGCTCCAACTCTCTTACAGATATCCTCATAGCTACCTCCTACTGTCAGGCTGCTGCTGCTCCTTCGCAGTCGGTGCGGCCAAAACCAAAGTCGAACAAGTCTGATAAGATTAATTTGACCACACTCACCAAGCCGGCATGTCCTCATGTCCTTCCCGCTCCTGGTCCAGCAAGGGAGAAAAAGAATAGCTCTTCCTCAGTAAGTCTGGGAGCCTTGTCATTGACGAAAATATGGAGGTCTCCATGAACAAGCACCGGGAAAGGTACCCCGGTAGCCACTCGCCTGATCACGGCGGTCATATAAAAAACTAAGCATACTGGCTACCCTCGTCAATCTTAAACCGCCGCACTCACTCTATTACAGTGGAATTGTAGAGGTGTTGGGAATAAGTTACAAAATATAGCAATCTTGCTGTCAATACACAGGCCAGACGTTGTTTGTTTACAGGAGATGTGCCTGGAGGATCATCCTGATCCTCCACAGTTCCAACACTATCACTCATATAGAAGATATGAAGTCACAGAGTTGTCATATACACACACAAATCACACCCACAAATGGAAGTGATTATAAATTCTACTCTGGAAGCTGTCATGTGCAGAGTAAAATTTAATAACACGTATCTGTCTATTTGCTCTATGTACTGTCCTCCACATGGCCTCATTTATAGTGATGCTTTAAATTCACTATTTGAACATCTGCCCGGAAATAAGTTAGTGTTGGGCGACTTTAACGCCCATCACTATCAGTGGGGTAGCTTGAGGATCGATGGTCGTGTGGAGCAAGTAGCTGACCTAATACTACAGTCCAACCTCTGTCTTCTGAACGATGGTAGAGCGACTCGTGTAGATGATCGTACTGGTAACTTTTCAGCCATTTGTCTTCTTAGTATAATAGGAAAAGTGTATGGTAGGATACTTATAGACAGAGTTAGAGAAAGAACAGAGGAATTAGTTGGAGAAGAACAGGGAGGCTTTAGGAAGGGAAGAGGTTGTGTAGATCAGATATTCATTCTTAGATCTTTAGTGGAAAAATTTCTAGAGAAGGGAAAGAAGTTGTATGCGGCTTTCATGGATTTGGAGAAAGCATATGACAGGGTGGATAGACAAGGATTGTGGAAAGTGTTAAGAATATATGGAGTAGATGGGAAGTTGTTGAATGCTGTGAAGAGTATGTACGATGGTGCGAAGGCTGCAGTGCGTGTGGATGGTGAACTAAGTGAATTTTTCTCTTTGAAAGTTGGTTTGAAACAGGGATGTGCCATGTCTCCATGGTTGTTCAATCTGTACATGGATGGGGTAATAAAAGAGGTACAAGGTAGGGTAGTGGATGTTGGAGTGGCCCTGGTGAGAGAGGATAGTGTTTGGAAACTCCCTGTACTGTTGTTTGCAGATGATACTGTGTTGTTGAGTGAAGACGAAGGGGAGCTGCAAGGCTTGGTGGATGAGTTTGGGAGAGTGTGTAAGAAACGGAACCTAAAGGTGAATGTAGGGAAGAGTAAAGTGATGGTCTTTGAGAGAGGTGAAGTTCGTGAATGTACAGCGAGGTTGGATGGTGAGGAATTGAAAAATGTGAGTACGTTTAAGTATTTGGGTAGTGTGATGAGTAAGGATGGAGGTTTGGGGGGTGAAGTGCTTGAAAGGGTACAGCAGGAAAGAAAGGTTGCTGGTTCCTTGAAAGCAGTGATAAGAAACAGGGAAGTGAGCATGGAAGTGAAAAAGTTACTACATGACAGTATTGTGATACCAACTCTAATGTACGGAAGTGAAGCTTGGACATTGTTGGAAGGACACAAGTCAAGAGTGAGAGCAGTGGAAATGAGTTATTTAAGAGGAGCCTGTGGAGTCACGTGGAGAGACAGGCTGACGAATGAGGATATAAAGGAGCGTTGTGGTGTGGATGTGGTTGTGATAGGAAGCGTTATGAGGAACACACTGAGGTGGTTTGGCCATGTGGAGAGGATGGAGGGTGAAAGACTGACGAAGAGAGTGTATGTGAGTGAGGTGGAGGGGGGAAGAGGGAGGGGGAGGCCGAGGATGAGATGGAGGGATGGGGTGGAGAGGTATAAGAGAGAGGGGGGGTTGAGTTGGGAGCAGGGCAGTGAAATGGCGGGGGACAGGGCGACTTGGAGGCGATTTGTTTGTGGCCACCCCAAACGGAATTGAGGCGTCTGGCAATAGATAGATAGATAGACTTATCTTTGGCCTCCCCTGGTATACATCAAGATTTCTCATGGGACCCTTATGACGACTCCTTGGGAAGTGATCATTTACCCATCTGCCTTTCTTATACACGTGACATCGTTTCGGACCCTCCACCTCCAAAATATAACTATAAGAAAACATATTGGGGATCCTTCTCAAGGATCACCAATTTAGATATATCTGGGGAGACCATAGATGTTAAGGTCGAAAATATAACCAAATCCATATTACACGCAGCTGAGGCTGCTATTCCCAAGACTTCTACAGTTCATGTGACGCACAGAGCACATTGGTGGACGCCGGATTGCCAACAAGCATTAAGGAAACGCAATAGGAGATACAAGATTTTTGACAGCCTACAGAGGAAAATTTTATTGCATACAAACAGGCACGGGCTGAGGCAAGGAGAATAATAAGAAGGTCCAAACGTGACTCCTGACGGTCCTTTGTGTCCACGGTGACTCGCACAACACCATTAAGTAAAGTCTGGTCCACTATAAGAATATTAAATAATAAAGGCCCATACTTCCCTGTCACCACCCTGCAGGTGAACAATACTATCTATGACGAGCCCATGGACGTTGCTAACATCCTCGCCAGGAGTTTTTCTCATGTAAGCAGCTCAGCCAATTATGATCCGCGTTTTCAACATCATAAAAGTGCGGCTGAGCTATAAATCATAGACTTTGCCACAGAAGACGTAGACTCCCCGTACAACCAAGAGTTTACGCTAGATGAACTGCTCCTTGCCCTTAAATCCTGTAAAGACACCAGTCCTGGACCAGACACCATTACGTATGGTATGATCCAGCATCTTAATCAGGACGACCTGATTAAGATGTTAGCATTGTACAATGAGATTTGGGCATCTCGAACGTTCCCAAGCTCATGGCACTTTGTGCACATCATACTGATACCCAAAGAGGCTGGTCGTCTTATGAATCCCACTTCATTTCGCCCTATTGTGTTGGCTTCTTGTCTATGTAAGGTCATGGAACGTATGGTTATTAATAGGCTTCTTTTTGTTTTAGAGTCAAAGAATTTGTTAAATGATCAACAATGTGGCTTCCATAAATACAGAAGTTCACTAAATCATTTAAAGGATTTGGAGCATTGTATTGCAGAAGCATTTGCCAATAAAGAATTCATGAAGAGGGGTGTTCTTGGACATCCATAAGCCTATGACATGACATGGCAACGCGCTATACTAATGAAGCTCTATGCTTATGGTTTAAGAGGAAATTTGCCTATTTTTATTTCAAATTTCTTAAGGGACAGGCCCGTAACGTAACATCGGATATATTTACCCAGGCAAACGGCGTGCCGCAGGGAAGTGTGCTTAGTCCCACTTTGTTTAGTATTATGATCAATGATATTCTGTCATCAGCTCCCATCCCGAAGAATCTTAAATACTCGCTCTACGCTGACGATTGTGCAATATGGCACTCTTCCCATAATGCCCAATTTTCGGCTGGGCGGATTCAAGCAGCCCTTGACTCCATCCACCAATGGGCCTTGCAGTGGGGATTTAAGTTTTTCGTCCCTAAGTGTGCCGCTGTAGTCTTCACTAATCGTAACATACCTAATTTGTGTTTAACTTTGGATAATCAGGTGGTACCTTTTCAAAAGTCTGTAAAGTTTTTGAGAATACATTTTGATCGTCGTTTGAACTTCAAAATTCATGCTAATAAATTGCTTGCTTGTTGTGATAAACCAGTAAATGTCCTCAAGTACCTAGCGGGTACTACATGGGGTGCCGACAGAAAATCTTTATTAATGATGTATAAGTCCCTTATTCGATCGAAGCTAGACTATGGCGCACAGGTGTATGGCTCGGCATCCGATGCCATGCTGAAAGGATTGGATGTGTTGCAGAATAAATGTTTGCGAATGTCTTGGAGCCATCTGGTGTACCTGTGTAGCTCGTATGGAAGTGAAGGCGAATGTGCTTCCCCTATGTATTCGCCATGACCACCTGGCTTGGTCCTATGGACTTAGAACATTGAAGAAAAGTAATATCGGCAATGTGGCCTGTTTTTTTTTTGTTTTTTGTTTTTTTTAAATAATAATCATGGCGGCGCAACTGCCAGGATCATATGCCGCCGTATAACAAAGAAGTAAAAAACAAAAAATAAAAAACAGAGGATAAGCCACACAATCAAAAAGGAGAAATTCTAAATATCCTTAAGAAGTCCTGCCTCCTTCACAAAGGAGAGGGTTGCCCCTCCCAAGACACAGGCATCCTCCCCAAGCACGGAGGAAAGATGATACACACCACCATCCGATTGGTGGTCAGAGAGGAACCGACGCCGCAAATACTCAAGACTAGGACACTCCACCAACAGGTGCCGAACAGTCAAGGGAACCAGACAGTCATCACAGAATGGAGGAGGAGCCCTCTCCATTAAAAAACCGTGAGAGAAACGGGTGTGGCCAATGTGGAGGCAGCACAAAGCAGTCTCCCATTGACGAGGGAAACCCTGGTAACTGAATGAGCCCACCTTCTGGCAAATCGAGCGCAACTTATTGGCACCCACAGCATCCCAATGCTCCTGCCAACAGCACCAAACCCTGAAGGCAATAAAGGAGCGCATATCTGCAGCAGGCAGACGATACAGAGGGGACTGTGCAAGAGGGGGACGAGCCGCTGCCGCCTTGGCCAGCTGATCAGCTCGTTCATTCCCTGCCACTCCTACATGAACTGGAACCCAACAGAAATCTACACGACGTCCACGACGCCCTAAAAGGAAAAGCCACTCTAAAATGGATAAAACCAAAGGATGAGAGGGATTAAAAGACTCCATTGCAGAAAGAGGCACTTCGTGAGTCACTAAAAACAGTAAAAGCAGTGTGGGGGAGAGTGAAGAGAATCTGAAGGGCAAATAAAATAGCAGTCAGCTCAGCCATAAAAACAGAAGCAGTCACAGGGAGGCTCCCACCTCAACAGAAGGTGGGAAACACCACACCAAAGCCCACACCCACATCAGACTTTGATCCATCAGTATAAACTGGTATGGAGTCCCCATGAGAAGAGGCATGCTCTAAAAACAGAGAAAATAAAACCTGAGAAGGAAGGGAGGCCTTACTGGATGAGAAGAAACGACAAAATGTCACCCTGGGGAGAAGCCAGTAGCCCACCCTCGGGACACGATGGAGAGTGATCAGCACAGAAGGAACAGAGAAGCTAGACATAATTGACTGCACCCTGAAACCAAAGGGCTTTGGAAAGGATGGCCGAGTGGCAAAAATAGGTGACCAAGAATCTTGAGAGACCTTGAGAAAGGGCACAGAGTCTGGGAGACGAGATAAGCGATACCAACATCTCATCAAAAGGGAAGAGCGGAGCAAGTCTAGAGGAAGGACACCAGCATCAGCCAACAAACTCGAAATCGGGGAAGATCGGAATGCCCCAGTGGCGAGACGAACACCAGCATGATGTATGGAATCTAAAATACGAAGCCGGGCTTCTGAGGCAGAGGAATAAACTTCACATCCATAATGAAGTTTGGATAAAATCAGAGACTGATGCAAGAGGAGGAGGGTCTTGCGATCAGCTCCCCAGTATGTGTGCGCTAAAACTTTCAAGAGACCCAATGCTCTGAGACACTCAGCTTTTACGTACCTCAAGTGAGGGACCCAAGTCAACCGGCTGTCAAAAATCAGCCCTAAAAACCGGGTTTCCTTTAAACACGAAATACGACGCCCATCTAAAAAAGGTTTGGGTCAGGGTGGACTCCACGAACGCGGCAAAAATGCATGGCAACGGTCTTCTTGAAGGAAAATCGAAAACCTCGTTCATCAGCCCATCTAGAGACACGGTTGAGAGCCATCTGCATCCTCCTTTCTGCCATTGACATCCGTGAGGCAGTGACAGAGATTGATAAATCGTCAACATACAGATAGCCACGAACACCATCAGGGAGCACAGAAATAACGCTGTTAATTGCCACTGCGAAAAGGGTAACACTTAGTATGCTCCCTTGTGGCACACCATCCTCAAGGGGACGTGCAGTAGACAGCTCACTCCCGACTCGGACCCGAATGAAACGATTAGATAAAAACTCCCGGATAAAAGTGGGGAGTTGCCCACAGAGACCAAACTCATAAAGAGATTGCAATATACCATGATGCCAGGAAGTGTCGTACGCCTTCTCCAAATCAAAGAACACTGTGATATGATGCTGGTTAGTTGCAAAAGCCTGGCAGATGGAAGATTCTAAAGAAAGGAGAGCATCTGTGGTCGACCGCATCTTCCGAAACCCACACTGGACTGGAGACAAGTAACCACCCTTCTCTAAGTACCACACGAGCCGACTATTCACCATCTTTTCGAGGACCTTACAAAGGCAAGATGTCAGCGAGATAGGGCGATAATTAGTGGCCTGCAAGTGATCCTTACCCGGCTTGGGGATGGGGAGAACCACAGCAACACCCCATGAGGTCGGAAACCCACCATTGCACCAAATTCTGTTATACAGTGACAACAGAAAATGAAGGGCTGCATCAGGCAAGTGGTGTAAGAAGGCATATGGGACATCATCCAAGCCTGGAGACGAGTCGCGACACTGCGACAATGCCGTCTGAAGTTCAGAAGCAGAAAAAGCAACATTATATGACTCCTCCGCAGTAGATGGAAAACTAATGCCCAAAGATTCCAGGTGCCGTCGGCGGCGTGCCGACGGGGATGAGGTGTCCTTCCTAGAGACATTAGCAAAATGAGCTGCAAATATCTCGGCAACAGACGAAGAATGAGCCACCACCACACCTGCATGAGATAAAACAGGAGGAGAGGGAACGGGAAATTTCCCTGAAATCTTCCTCACCCGTTTCCACACTTTTGTGAGAGGAGTCTGTGAAGAAATTGAAGAAACAAATGATGCCCAAGACTTCCTCCTAGCCTCCTTCATAACCCACCGGGCATGAGCTCGGGCCCTCCTATATGCCGCTAAGTAACCAGGGTCACCTCGGTGACGACGAAGTCGGGAGAAAGCAGCACGTTTAGCCCGAACAGCAGAAGCACACTCATCAGTCCACCAGGGAACTGGACGGCAAGGAAAGTGACCAGCTGTTCTCGGAATACTCTGCAGTGCTGCCGAGTGTAGTAAGTCTGTGAAATACTCAACAGCAGCATCAGTGCTGACAAAATCCTCCACACATCGGTTCGGGGAACACAGCTCCTCAAAAACCGGCCAGACAGCCCTATCCAAGCGCCAGCGGGGAAGACGACGCCGAGGCGCACTCTGTGTCGATCTTAATAAAATAGGGAAGTGGTCACTGCCATGTAAGTCTGGTAACACAGCCCATGTAAAATTCAGGGCTATCCCTGCAGAGCACAGAGACAAATCAATAGAAGTAAAAATACCCGTTTGACTATGGAAGTAAGTAACTTCACCAGAATTTAAAATGTACAGGTCCACATCCTCCACAATGGAGGCTAACATAGTACCTCTAGCATCAGCTGTGGAGCCACCCCACAGGGGATGATGACTGTTCATGTCAGCCAGCAAGAAATAGGGTGAGGGAAGTGCACGAATAAGATTTTCAAGATCAACCCTCTCAATAGTGGCACTAGGAGGGAGGTAGAAAGAGCACACAGTATAACGACGGGGAAGGAAAATCTGGAGAGCAACAGCCTGCAGTGGAGTGTTAAGATTCACAGCAGTGAAAGGTATGTCACTGCATACTAGAATAGCCACACCCCCACCATGACCCTGTCCAGGAAGAGGATCTGAATAAAAAACCTGGTAACCAGGTGGACTGGGAGGCACAGCATCACCAACCATTGTCTCTTGTAGGCAAACACACACAGGTGAATACTCAGCCAGAAGCCAACGGAGTTCCTCCCAGTTGGCTCGTAAACCACGGCAGTTCCATTGAATAATATTAGCCATTAAAACTATTGAAATAAAAAGGGGCAGGGGAGAGGGACAAACAGAAAACCATAAAAAAATACAAAAATATTAAAATGGAGGAACTATATACACAAAAGAAAGGGTCACTTAGTGGAAACCACTGAGCGACCCTGGGAGACAATCTTCTTGGGAATGCGGATACGCCCACTAAGGGGCTTGCCACGGGCAGCAGCATGGCTAGAACGAGGGCCTGGGGTCTGCGAAGTGTTGGGAGACTTCACAGACACCCGTCGCTGCCCAGCAGGAGAGGAAGAGCTACTCCGAACCCTGCCCGGGGCCCCCAGTGAACCAAGAGGTCGAGCAGGAGAGATAGGGGTCCTGGCCTCCAAACGTGGAGGGGGCAGGACAGGATCCTCAGAGGTAACCGGAGGAGGAACATCCGATTCCCCGGAGGAAGAGGTGCCAGACTGACCTGACACCCCAGAAGCCCCGAAGACCCAGAAGCAGGGTCCGAGGGCTGTTGCACAGATGGACTAACTACAGAGGATGTGGACTCCACGACTGACACCTTGCTTGGAGGATCTTCAAGACTCAAAGACTCTGAGGAGCCACGATGAAGTTTAGCAAATGAAGAATGTGCACCATGACTACTAGGGGATACCATAGATGTAGAGGTCGAGTCTTGAACTGTAGCAGCAACCGTCGCAAGTGCGGGAGATTGTTGCACTGGCATGGGATCGACAGATGAAGGCATAGGAGCTGACACAACAGGAGGAACTCGAGTCTGCTGCTGGACAGGACGATGAGGACGGCTATGACCGGACAAAACTGACGCATAAGACACTCCGTTACGGAAAACAGATGACATGGCTCTGCTCCTGGCCTCAGGAAAGCTTATTTTATCCCGATTACGGATGAGGAGGATCTCTTTCTCCAAGCAAAACCGGGCACAGTCTTTAGATGAAGCAGAATGTGCCTCGCCACAGTGCAAACAACAAACAGGTCCAGGACAGTCCTGTCCTGCATGAGTGGATGCTCCACAACTGACACACACCACTGGGAGGCCCTGTTGCAAACGACGACAGACTCGCCCAACATGCCCGTACATCTGACAGTGGTAGCAGCGTCGTGGATTTGGGACAAAGGGTTTGACCCTAAGGGACAACCAAGCCACCTTGATGGATGAAGGCAGAACAGTACAGTCGAACGTCAGCAACAAAGATGGAGTTGGGGTAAGAACACCATCAACCTTCTTCTGAAACCTTTCCACTTTAACCACCCTGTGGACCTGGAGTTCTTCAAGCAGCTTCTCTTCACTGTAACGCAATAAGTCTTTTGAGAAAACAACACCTCGACTATGATTAAAAAAGGCATGGGGAACACAAGTGAACAGTGCATCCGGGTCCTTACACTGGGCAGCCAGCCGGGAACCCTCCTCAGGGGATGTAACCTCCACTAGGAGGCCACCATCCCCTGAGGTGAGATCTTCGGCTCTCTCCCACAGATTGACACAATGCGCCGATGAATAGTAAATATGTCCAGATTACCAATAGGCTGACCATCCAAAGTACGAACGGTGTAGTACCTTGCGAAATCAACCCTCTCAAAGACACCCGGCAGGACCTCACGGGCATGTCCACAATATGTTGTCTGTTGCCGGCTCTTCTTTGTAGTGGCCACTGACCGTAAACCACTGGAACCAGGAAGGTATGGTTCCAGGGTGGCAATATGGGCCTCACCAGCCAGAGGCACAGGAGGCACACAGGAGGGAGACTGTAATGGATGGTCAGGGACGGAACCAGGGTCGTCAGCTGCAAAAGATTTATATGAAGCCATAATCAAAGAGAACCACCTTCATTCCCCCACCCCTCCACCCACCATGGAGCCCAACAAGGGGAGGCCATATGCCAGGGAAAGCACCACTGGCGACCCCAGAGGTAGTGGGGAAGTATACGCAGGTAACCACCAAGGGACCCTGACAAGGGTGACTCCAGGACGATAGGAGCCACCAGGTCCCCCAGTGCCTGCTTGACCCTAAAGCCACTAGGTGACTAGCCTGGATGGCTAGCCAGTGACCAGCCGATTGACCTGGTCGGGCCCAACCAGGCCACCCGTCTAGCCAGAATAAGGGACCAAAGAGGTGTATTGCTAGCTGCAGGGCGCACCATGCAGCATCACTCAACCTCCAGGACTCCCGTCTCCCAGCATTACGGGACGCCACGCACGGCAAACACGTGGGGAGGCAACAGTCCCACCCTAGATGGCAAATGGGCAGGGACTGACATCACCAGTAGGCCTCCTCTACCAGTGATGTAGGAGGTGCTTGGTCCACGACACTGACAAATGCCGAACCCTACAAAGGTAGGCATGCCTCCAAAGTAGGTGGCACTGCCAGCCGGAGGTCCACCACATGATTCATAACATCATCATTCGTCACTTGGGGTCCCACCAATTGTACACCGACGGCTCCAAGTCTGAGTGAATGTGTGGGTGCTAGTGTATGGTCGACTGAATGTGCCCTCAGGTATCGGTTGCCGGCTTATAGGCTACATCTGTGTTTACCTCCGAACTTTTTACTATTGACAAAGCCATAGACTATGCTCTAAATTCTCTGCATGACTCGTCATATTTTCAGCCTCGAAGTCAGCCCTTCAGGCAATCGCATCTTGCACTACAGATTCATGCTATAAGTCATTCACGCTAATCTGGGTGCCTGGTCACTGTCGCATCTATGGCAATGAGCAGTGACATCTGTGATGCGGTGTTATCTATCAGTCATATCATCCTGCGCTGTCAGCGATTTATTCGTGAACGCACTTCACTTATAAATTACTGCAGCGCAGCAGACGTCCCCTTCACCCTTTCCACCATCCTGGGTGATGGGGACATTGTTATGACTGATATAATTGATGGCTTTCTTGAGAGAGACCGGACTGATCAGAGTGATGTGACTCTTTAATATATGGTTTTGTTTTATATCGACTGTAATTATGTATATATTGTACTATTAATTAGGGCCGACAGTTGACTTATTTGAAATAGTTCCTCCTTCCCACTGATCTATTTATAATATTGATGTCCCCTACATTAAACCCCGTTCCTCGACTGACAGTCACCAGCTGATGAGTGTAAGTGTGCAATATAGAAAGGTACAAAAAGTGAAGGACCTCGCCCAATAGACCACCATCGATTGCAACTGCCCAATAGATGTTACGTAAATACCTTATACCACCTTGTTTAAGTTGTTCTAATTAGGGCCTACAGCTGACGTATATGGAAATGATCCTGAATCAAATGGTTCTCTCATATATTGATGTCCCCTATATTAGGTTGTGCCTCGACTGACAGTCAGCAGGTGATGAATGCAGGTATATAATGCAGAAAGGCATTACATATCTCCAGTCGATGGTGTTCTGTTAGTCGAGGTATTATTACCAATAGTGTAGGTCTAGCTATTTGTCTCTGTAGGATTTAGTATAGGTTAGCGATTTGTCTGTTAGGTGATTAGTTTTAGGGTCTCTAGATTAGGTTTATCTTTATAAAGTCTAAAAAATATAAACCCCCCCCCAAAAAAAAATTCTCTCTCTCTTTCTCTTTCTCTATACATATATATATATATATATATATATATATATATATATATATATATATATATATATATATATATATATATATATATATATATATATATATATATATATATATATATATATATATATATATATATATATATATATATATATATATATATATACACACACACACACACACACACACACACACACATACACTTCCATGCATATATACAGACACTCATGCACACACACACACACAACACACACACACACACACTATATATATATATATATATATATATATATATATAGATAGATAGATAGATAGATAGATATAGATATATATATATATATATATGTAGACATATATACATATATATATATATTTACATAGCCTATGATTTCATCATCCTTTGTATAATTCTAACGTACAGTATGCTGCATGTTTGATCACGATTCGCCTCGTGACTTCCATAGTGACCAGGCTTGCGTGCTCTACCTCAATCCCCCCTTTTCCCCCTTATTGTAGAGCAAGTCGTTCTTTCTGTTGTTCAGAGCAGGATTGTCAACTCTTTGTCCCCTATGGCTTCATTTGCGCGTCTTCTTACAAGTTGTATCAAGCTCTGCCGGCCCCTATATAATGAGCTCAGTCTCTGCATTAATTGCCACTTAGATCTACTCCTCATTTTATTCACATCTCTGTCCTCCCCTGTATAGTGTATTTTTGTGAGTGCTCAGGAAGTCTCCAGCCATCTAACTGCTGTATAATTTGAGTATAAGTGTTGTTACCATTTTTCTTGTACTGTATTTGATTTGTGGGCCTGGTAGGGTTTTTGTGATTCATGTAGAGTTTTTGATGTCAGCCAGTATTAGTAATATTTTGTATCTGTAATAATATTATATCTTACTTTTACTGAGCATTATTCGGTTCTCTCATTTATCAGGACTGACTTAGATAAATTTGTCCTTGCTACATTCGTGTTAAAGGAGACTATTGCAGTTAACCATATATTTAACCTGTTTTTGCCATTACATTATCCTTATGAGTCCTGAATGTTTAGTTGTTAGTTTGAGCATTAAACTTTAAATTGTAATTTTACCTAACTCTTTTGTTTTGAACCTGGAAGTTTACGGGACAGGAGTGATTTTAGTATTCTCACTTGAAGTGTTCATTATCTCTCTCTGTTCCGTAACATAAATTTGGCGACCTCTTATCAGGATATTCAGGATATTATCATAAGGATATTGCTTGATATTTTGTGACTGAGTTATTCATGATGTCTACTATTACTACTCTTGATGAAGCCAAAGATTTTTTGTCAAATGTGCAAACAGTGTGTGATGTAGAAAACAGAACAAAGAATGAACTTAAGCTTGTTGCTCAACAATTGGGAATTGCTGTTTGCTCTCATCATTCTAAAGATCAAATTGTTGACATGATTAATAAAAGCTTGTTTAATGTAACTCCTCCAGTTAAGCAAACGCATATTGAAATAGCTAAGTTACAGCTAGCCCTGCACGAGTTTTCGGCATTACTGCAGGAGTCGCAAGTGTTCCGTGACACTCCAGGAAGAACCACTGTGTTGATGCGTGATGTCGATGTTGGAGATGCAAAGCCAATTAAACTGCCTCCTTACCGTGTGAACCCAGTGAAAGTTCCTCTCATCCAGAAGGAGCTTGGCTACCTATTGGGCCACAAGATGATTCAGCCCTGTCAGAGCGAGTGGAGTTCTCCTGTCACTCTAGTCCCTAAGCCAGGTGGGTCACAGCGGCTTTGCATCGACTACAGACGTGTTAATCAGATAACCAAAACAGACACTTACCCTCTCCCTCGTGTGGAAGATTGCATTGACAAGATCGGAAAGGCTAGGTACATAAGTAAGTTTGATTTGTTAAAGGGATACTGGCAAGTACCTATGACTGAACGTGCTAGAGAGATCTCATGTTTTGTAACACTAGGAAAGACTTTTGCATGTTCTGTAATGCCATATGGTATGAAGAATGCACCGGCAGCTTTTCAGAAGCTCATGAATGTTGTAACAGAGGGTTTGGCAGGGTGTGTTGTTTATATTGATGATGTATTAATCTTCAGTGACAAGTGGAAAGATCACCTATGCCATGTCAGTAAATTTCTTGAGCGTTTGGTTCAGGCTAATCTTGTAGCTAATTTATCAAAGTGTGAGTTTGGTCAAGCTAAAGTTCAGTACCTTGGGTACGTAATTGGTGATGGACATGTTGCACCACCAGGAGCTAAGGTTCAGGTTATAAGTGATCTTCCCAGACCTAAAAGTAGGAAAGAGCTACAAAGATTTTTTAGGAATGGTAGGTTATTACAGGAGATTTGTTCTTAACTTTTCAATTCTTGTATCACCTCTTACAGACCTACTGAAAAAGGGAGTTAAATTTGTCTGCACCGATAACTGTGATTCCTCTTTCAGTAAACTTAAATCTATGCTATTAAGTCAGCCAGTGCTCGCTACTCCAAATTTTGCTAAGCCTTTTAAGATGGCTGTTGACGCAAGTGATACAGGAGCTGGGGCTGTTTTGCCGCAAGAGGATGATCAGGGTATTAAACACCCTGTATCTTATTACAGTAAGAAGTTCACTCCACCTTAAAAGAACTACTCAACTATTGAGAAAAAGCTTTTGGCCTTGATTTTGGGTTTACAGCATTTTTCATTTTATTTGTGTTCTGGTTTTGACCCCATAGTCATTTATACCGATCATAACCCACCGAAATTCCTTAGTAAGTTTAAAGATAAAAATCAGAGATTGACAAGATGGAGTCTACTTCTTCAGGAGTATTCATTAGACATACAACATGTCAAGGGGAAAGAAAATGTTATTGCAGATTGCTTATCTGACTTTAGACAGATTGTTTTAGAGTAATAAGAAATTTGCTTTGTAAATTTCTTTTTCCTTTGTGGGGAGGTGTTACATAGCCTATGGTTTCATCATCCTTTGTATAATTTTAATGTACAGGATGCTGCATGTTTGATCACAATTCGCCTCGTGGCTTCCATAGTGACCAGGCTTACGTGTTCTACCTCACTCCCCGTTTTCCCCCATATAGTAGAGTAAGTCGTTCTTTCTGTTGTTCAGAGCAGGATTGTCAACTCTTTGTCCCCTATGGCTTCATTTGCGCGTCCTTCTTACCAGTTGTATCAAGCTCTGCCAGCTCCTATATAATGAGCTCAGTCTCTGCATTAATTGCCACTTAGATCTACTCCTCATTTTGTTCACATCTCTGTCCTCCCCTGTATAGTGTATTTTTGTGAGTGCTCAGGAAGTCTCCAGCCATCATTTTTTTTTTTTTTTTTTTCATAATAATCATCGCGGTGCAACTGCCAGGGTCATATGCCGCAGTATAACAAAGTAGTAAAAAGCAAAAAACAAAAAATAGAGGATAAGCCACACAATAAAAAAGGAGAAATTCTAAATATCCTTAAGAAGTCCTGCCTTCTTCACAAAGGAGAGGGTTGCCCCTCCCAAGGCACAGGCATCCTCCCCAAGCACGGAGGAAAGATGATACACACCTCCATCCGTTTGGTGGTCAGAGAGGAACCGACGCCGCAAATCCTCAAGACTAGGACACTCCGCCAACAGGTGCTGAACAGTCAAGGGAACCAGACAGTCATCACAGAATGGAGGAGGAGCCCTCTCCATTAAAAAACCGTGAGAGAAACGGGTGTGGCCAATGCGGAGGCGGCACAAAGCAGTCTCCCATTGATGAGGGAAGCCCTGGTAACTAAATGAGCCCACCTTCTGGCAAATCGAGCGCAACTTATTGGCACCCACAGCATCCCAATGCTCCTGCCAACAGCACCAAACCCTGAAGGCAATAAAGGAGCGCATATCTGCAGCAGGCAGACGATACAGAGGGGACTGTACAAGAGGGGGACGAGCTGCTGCTGCCTTGGCCAGCTGATCAGCTCGTTCATTCCCTGCCACTCCTACATGAGCTGGAACCCAACAGAAATCTACACGACGTCCACGACGCCCTAAAAGGAAAAGCCACTCTAAAATGGATAAAACCAAAGGATGAGAGGGATTAAAAGACTCCATTGCAGAAAGAGCACTTCGTGAGTCACTAAAAACAGTAAAAGCAGTGTGGGGGAGAGTGAAGAGAATCTGAAGGGCAAATAAAATAGCAGTCAGCTCAGCCATAAAAACAGAAGCAGTCACAGGGAGGCTCCCACCTCAACAGAAGGTGGGAAACACCACACCAAAGCCCACACCCACATCAGACTTTGATCCATCAGTATAAACTGGTATGGAGTCCCCATGAGAAGAGGCATGCTCTAAAAACAGAGAAAATAAAACCTGAGAAGGAAGGAGGCCTTACTGG
The DNA here is from genome assembly GCF_032717465.1 of Coenobita brevimanus. Classification (NCBI taxonomy): domain Eukaryota; kingdom Metazoa; phylum Arthropoda; class Malacostraca; order Decapoda; family Coenobitidae; genus Coenobita; species Coenobita brevimanus. Next base: position 16,154,124 of record NC_136960.1, on the reverse strand, counting down.
ATGAGAAGAAACGACAAAATGTCACCCTGGGGAGAAGCCAGTAGCCCACCCTCGGGACACGATGGAGAGTGATCAGCACAGAAGGAACAGAGAAGCTAGACATAATTGACTGCACCCTGAAACCAAAGGGCTTTGGAAAGGATGGCCGAGTGGCAAAAATAGGTGACCAAGAATCTTGAGAGACCTTGAGAAAGGGCACAGAGTCTGGGAGACGAGATAAGCGATACCAACATCTCATCAAAAGGGAAGAGCGGAGCAAGTCTAGAGGAAGGACACCAGCATCAGCCAACAAACTCGAAATCGGGGAAGATCGGAATGCCCCAGTGGCGAGACGAACACCAGCATGATGTATGGAATCTAAAATACGAAGCCGGGCTTCTGAGGCAGAGGAATAAACTTCACATCCATAATGAAGTTTGGATAAAATCAGAGACTGATGCAAGAGGAGGAGGGTCTTGCGATCAGCTCCCCAGTATGTGTGCGCTAAAACTTTCAAGAGACCCAATGCTCTGAGACACTCAGCTTTTACGTACCTCAAGTGAGGGACCCAAGTCAACCGGCTGTCAAAAATCAGCCCTAAAAACCGGGTTTCCTTTAAACACGAAATACGACGCCCATCTAAAAAAAGGTTTGGGTCAGGGTGGACTCCACGAACGCGGCAAAAATGCATGGCAACGGTCTTCTTGAAGGAAAATCGAAAACCTCGTTCATCAGCCCATCTAGAGACACGGTTGAGAGCCATCTGCATCCTCCTTTCTGCCATTGACATCCGTGAGGCAGTGACAGAGATTGATAAATCGTCAACATACAGAGAGCCACGAACACCATCAGGGAGCACAGAAATAACGCTGTTAATTGCCACTGCGAAAAGGGTAACACTTAGTATGCTCCCTTGTGGCACACCATCCTCAAGGGGACGTGCAGTAGACAGCTCACTCCCGACTCGGACCCGAATGAAACGATTAGATAAAAACTCCCGGATAAAAGTGGGGAGTTGCCCACAGAGACCAAACTCATAAAGAGATTGCAATATACCATGATGCCAGGAAGTGTCGTACGCCTTCTCCAAATCAAAGAACACTGTGATATGATGCTGGTTAGTTGCAAAAGCCTGGCAGATGGAAGATTCTAAAGAAAGGAGAGCATCTGTGGTCGACCGCATCTTCCGAAACCCACACTGGACTGGAGACAAGTAACCACCCTTCTCTAAGTACCACACGAGCCGACTATTCACCATCTTTTCGAGGACCTTACAAAGGCAAGATGTCAGCGAGATAGGGCGATAATTAGTGGCCTGCAAGTGATCCTTACCCGGCTTGGGGATGGGGAGAACCACAGCAACACCCCATGAGGTCGGAAACCCACCATTGCACCAAATTCTGTTATACAGTGACAACAGAAAATGAAGGGCTGCATCAGGCAAGTGGTGTAAGAAGGCATATGGGACATCATCCAAGCCTGGAGACGAGTCGCGACACTGCGACAATGCCGTCTGAAGTTCAGAAGCAGAAAAAGCAACATTATATGACTCCTCCGCAGTAGATGGAAAACTAATGCCCAAAGATTCCAGGTGCCGTCGGCCGGCGCGTGCCGCGAGGGATGAGGTGTCCTTCCTAGAGACATTAGCAAAATGAGCTGCAAATATCTCGGCAACAGACGAAGAATGAGCCACCACCACACCTGCATGAGATAAAACAGGAGGAGAGGGAACGGGAAATTTCCCTGAAATCTTCCTCACCCGTTTCCACACTTTTGTGAGAGGAGTCTGTGAAGAAATTGAAGAAACAAATGATGCCCAAGACTTCCTCCTAGCCTCCTTCATAACCCACCGGGCATGAGCTCGGGCCCTCCTATATGCCGCTAAGTAACCAGGGTCACCTCGGTGACGACGAAGTCGGGAGAAAGCAGCACGTTTAGCCCGAACAGCAGAAGCACACTCATCAGTCCACCAGGGAACTGGACGGCAAGGAAAGTGACCAGCTGTTCTCGGAATACTCTGCAGTGCTGCCGAGTGTAGTAAGTCTGTGAAATACTCAACAGCAGCATCAGTGCTGACAAAATCCTCCACACATCGGTTCGGGGAACACAGCTCCTCAAAAACCGGCCAGACAGCCCTATCCAAGCGCCAGCGGGGAAGACGACGCCGAGGCGCACTCTGTGTCGATCTTAATAAAATAGGGAAGTGGTCACTGCCATGTAAGTCTGGTAACACAGCCCATGTAAAATTCAGGGCTATCCCTGCAGAGCACAGAGACAAATCAATAGAAGTAAAAATACCCGTTTGACTATGGAAGTAAGTAACTTCACCAGAATTTAAAATGTACAGGTCCACATCCTCCACAATGGAGGCTAACATAGTACCTCTAGCATCAGCTGTGGAGCCACCCCACAGGGGATGATGACTGTTCATGTCAGCCAGCAAGAAATAGGGTGAGGGAAGTGCACGAATAAGATTTTCAAGATCAACCCTCTCAATAGTGGCACTAGGAGGGAGGTAGAAAGAGCACACAGTATAACGACGGGGAAGGAAAATCTGGAGAGCAACAGCCTGCAGTGGAGTGTTAAGATTCACAGCAGTGAAAGGTATGTCACTGCATACTAGAATAGCCACACCCCCACCATGACCCTGTCCAGGAAGAGGATCTGAATAAAAAACCTGGTAACCAGGTGGACTGGGAGAGCACAGCATCACCAACCATTGTCTCTTGTAGGCAAACACACACAGGTGAATACTCAGCCAGAAGCCAACGGAGTTCCTCCCAGTTGGCTCGTAAACCACGGCAGTTCCATTGAATAATATTAGCCATTAAAACTATTGAAATAAAAAGGGGCAGGGGAGAGGGACAAACAGAAAACCATAAAAAAATACAAAAATATTAAAATGGAGGAACTATATACACAAAAGAAAGGGTCACTTAGTGGAAACCACTGAGCGACCCTGGGAGACAATCTTCTTGGGAATGCGGATACGCCCACTAAGGGGCTTGCCACGGGCAGCAGCATGGCTAGAACGAGGGCCTGGGGTCTGCGAAGTGTTGGGAGACTTCACAGACACCCGTCGCTGCCCAGCAGGAGAGGAAGAGCTACTCCGAACCCTGCCCGGGGCCCCCAGTGAACCAAGAGGTCGAGCAGGAGAGATAGGGGTCCTGGCCTCCAAACGTGGAGGGGGCAGGACAGGATCCTCAGAGGTAACCGGAGGAGGAACATCCGATTCCCCGGAGGAAGAGGTGCCAGACTGACCTGACACCCCAGAAGCCCCCGAAGACCCAGAAGCAGGGTCCGAGGGCTGTTGCACAGATGGACTAACTACAGAGGATGTGGACTCCACGACTGACACCTTGCTTGGAGGATCTTCAAGACTCAAAGACTCTGAGGAGCCACGATGAAGTTTAGCAAATGAAGAATGTGCACCATGACTACTAGGGGATACCATAGATGTAGAGGTCGAGTCTTGAACTGTAGCAGCAACCGTCGCAAGTGCGGGAGATTGTTGCACTGGCATGGGATCGACAGATGAAGGCATAGGAGCTGACACAACAGGAGGAACTCGAGTCTGCTGCTGGACAGGACGATGAGGACGGCTATGACCGGACAAAACTGACGCATAAGACACTCCGTTACGGAAAACAGATGACATGGCTCTGCTCCTGGCCTCAGGAAAGCTTATTTTATCCCGATTACGGATGAGGAGGATCTCTTTCTCCAAGCAAAACCGGGCACAGTCTTTAGATGAAGCAGAATGTGCCTCGCCACAGTGCAAACAACAAACAGGTCCAGGACAGTCCTGTCCTGCATGAGTGGATGCTCCACAACTGACACACACCACTGGGAGGCCCTGTTGCAAACGACGACAGACTCGCCCAACATGCCCGTACATCTGACAGTGGTAGCAGCGTCGTGGATTTGGGACAAAGGGTTTGACCCTAAGGGACAACCAAGCCACCTTGATGGATGAAGGCAGAACAGTACAGTCGAACGTCAGCAACAAAGATGGAGTTGGGGTAAGAACACCATCAACCTTCTTCTGAAACCTTTCCACTTTAACCACCCTGTGGACCTGGAGTTCTTCAAGCAGCTTCTCTTCACTGTAACGCAATAAGTCTTTTGAGAAAACAACACCTCGACTATGATTAAAAAAGGCATGGGGAACACAAGTGAACAGTGCATCCGGGTCCTTACACTGGGCAGCCAGCCGGGAACCCTCCTCAGGGGATGTAACCTCCACTAGGAGGCCACCATCCCCCTGAGGTGAGATCTTCGGCTCTCTCCCACAGATTGACACAATGCGCCGATGAATAGTAAATATGTCCAGATTACCAATAGGCTGACCATCCAAAGTACGAACGGTGTAGTACCTTGCGAAATCAACCCTCTCAAAGACACCCGGCAGGACCTCACGGGCATGTCCACAATATGTTGTCTGTTGCCGGCTCTTCTTTGTAGTGGCCACTGACCGTAAACCACTGGAACCAGGAAGGTATGGTTCCAGGGTGGCAATATGGGCCTCACCAGCCAGAGGCACAGGAGGCACACAGGAGGGAGACTGTAATGGATGGTCAGGGACGGAACCAGGGTCGTCAGCTGCAAAAGATTTATATGAAGCCATAATCAAAGAGAACCACCTTCATTCCCCCACCCCTCCACCCACCATGGAGCCCAACAAGGGGAGGCCATATGCCAGGGAAAGCACCACTGGCGACCCCAGAGGTAGTGGGGAAGTATACGCAGGTAACCACCAAGGGACCCTGACAAGGGTGACTCCAGGACGATAGGAGCCACCAGGTCCCCCAGTGCCTGCTTGACCCTAAAGCCACTAGGTGACTAGCCTGGATGGCTAGCCAGTGACCAGCCGATTGACCTGGTCGGGCCCAACCAGGCCACCCGTCTAGCCAGAATAAGGGACCAAAGAGGTGTATTGCTAGCTGCAGGGCGCACCATGCAGCATCACTCAACCTCCAGGACTCCCGTCTCCCAGCATTACGGGACGCCACGCACGGCAAACACATGGGGAGGCAACAGTCCCACCCTAGATGGCAAATGGGCAGGGACTGACATCACCAGTAGGCCTCCTCTACCAGTGATGTAGGAGGTGCTTGGTCCACGACACTGACAAATGCCGAACCCTACAAAGGTAGGCATGCCTCCAAAGTGGTGGCACTGCCAGCCACGCTTCAAGCCCCGCCACCACGTCAAGGTGACCCCCCTCAGCGGGGCAATGTGGCCTGTACCCCCCTGCGTCAATACCATCATCTTCTGCAGGGGGTGCGTCGGCCACTTGCCATTCGCCTCCACTTACTAAGTCAGGGGCTTGGTGTGGACCTCAGTGACTGTGACAATTTGGTGTTTTAAAATATAGCGCCTTGGGAGCCATCTGGCTTTACTGTTGATGTATCATGGCTCCCAGCACCAAAGGCCAAGGCGCCGGAGGCGGAGGTCCACCACATGATTCATAACATCATCATTTGTCACTTGGGGTCCCACCAATTGTACACCGACGGCTCCAAGTCTGAGTGAATGTGTGGGTGCTAGTGTATGGTCGACTGAATGTGCCCTCAGGTATCGGTTGCCGGCTTATAGGCTACATCTGTGTTTACCTCCGAACTTTTTACTATTGACAAAGCCATAGACTATGCTCTAAATTCTCTGCATGACTCGTCATATTTTCAGCCTCGAAGTCAGCCCTTCAGGCAATCGCATCTTGCACTACAGATTCATGCTATAAGTCATTCACGCTAATCTGGGTGCCTGGTCACTGTCGCATCTATGGCAATGAGCAGTGACATCTGTGATGCGGTGTTATCTATCAGTCATATCATCCTGCGCTGTCAGCGATTTATTCGTGAACGCACTTCACTTATAAATTACTGCAGCGCAGCAGACGTCCCCTTCACCCTTTCCACCATCCTGGGTGATGGGGACATTGTTATGACTGATATAATTGATGGCTTTCTTGAGAGAGACCGGACTGATCAGAGTGATGTGACTCTTTAATATATGGTTTTGTTTTATATCGACTGTAATTATGTATATATTGTACTATTAATTAGGGCCGACAGTTGACTTATTTGAAATAGTTCCTCCTTCCCACTGATCTATTTATAATATTGATGTCCCCTACATTAAACCCCGTTCCTCGACTGACAGTCACCAGCTGATGAGTGTAAGTGTGCAATATAGAAAGGTACAAAAAGTGAAGGACCTCGCCCAATAGACCACCATCGATTGCAACTGCCCAATAGATGTTACGTAAATACCTTATACCACCTTGTTTAAGTTGTTCTAATTAGGGCCTACACCTGACGTATATGGAAATGATCCTGAATCAAATGGTTCTCTCATATATTGATGTCCCCTATATTAGGTTGTGCCTCGACTGACAGTCAGCAGGTGATGAATGCAGGTATATAATGCAGAAAGGCATTACATATCTCCAGTCGATGGTGTTCTGTTAGTCGAGGTATTATTACCAATAGTGTAGGTCTAGCTATTTGTCTCTGTAGGATTTAGTATAGGTTAGCGATTTGTCTGTTAGGTGATTAGTTTTAGGGTCTCTAGATTAGGTTTATCTTTATAAAGTCTAAAAAATATAAACCCCCCCAAAAAAAAAATTCTCTCTCTCTCTCTCTCTCTCTCTCTCTGTACATATATATATATATATATATATATATATATATATATATATATATATATATATATATATATATATATATATATATATATATATATATATATATATATATATACACACACACACACACACACACACACACACACATACACTTCCATGCATATATAGAGACACTCATGCACACACACACACACACACACACACACACACACATATATATATATATATATATAGATAAATATATATATATATATATATATATATATATATATATATATATATATATATATATATATATATATATATATATATATATATATATATATATATTTACATAGCGTATGATTTCATCATCCTTTGTATAATTCTAACGTACAGTATGCTGCATGTTTGATCACGATTCGCCTCGTGACTTCCATAGTGACCAGGCTTGCGTGCTCTACCTCACTCCCCCTTTTCCCCCTTATAGTAGAGCAAGTCGTTCTTTCTGTTGTTCAGAGCAGGAATGTCAACTCTTTGTCCCCTATGGCTTCATTTGCGCGTCTTCTTACAAGTTGTATCAAGCTCTGCCGGCCCCTATATAATGAGCTCAGTCTCTGCATTAATTGCCACTTAGATCTACTCCTCATTTTGTTCACATCTCTGTCCTCCCCTGTATAGTGTATTTTTGTGAGTGCTCAGGAAGTCTCCAGCCATCTAACTGCTGTATAATTTGAGTATAAGTGTTGTTACCATTTTTCTTGTACTGTATTTGATTTGTGGGCCTGGTAGGGTTTTTGTGATTCATGTAGAGTTTTTGATGTCAGCCAGTATTAGTAATATTTTGTATCTGTAATAATATTATATCTTACTTTTACTGAGCATTATTCGGTTCTCTCATTTATCAGGACTGACTTAGATAAATTTGTCCTTGCTACATTCGTGTTAAAGGAGACTATTGCAGTTAACCATATATTTAACCTGTTTTTGCCATTACATTATCCTTATGAGTCCTGAATGTTTAGTTGTTAGTTTGAGCATTAAACTTTAAATTGTAATTTTACCTAACTCTTTTGTTTTGAACCTGGAAGTTTACGGGACAGGAGTGATTTTAGTATTCTCACTTGAAGTGTTCATTATCTCTCTCTGTTCCGTAACATAAATTTGGCGACCTCTTATCAGGATATTCAGGATATTATCATAAGGATATTGCTTGATATTTTGTGACTGAGTTATTCATGATGTCTACTATTACTACTCTTGATGAAGCCAAAGATTTTTTGTCAAATGTGCAAACAGTGTGTGATGTAGAAAACAGAACAAAGAATGAACTTAAGCTTGTTGCTCAACAATTGGGAATTGCTGTTTGCTCTCATCATTCTAAAGATCAAATTGTTGACATGATTAATAAAAGCTTGTTTAATGTAACTCCTCCAGTTGAGCAAACGCATATTGAAATAGCTAAGTTACAGCTAGCCCTGCACGAGTTTTCGGCATTACTGCAGGAGTCGCAAGTGTTCCGTGACACTCCAGGAAGAACCACTGTGTTGATGCATGATGTCGATGTTGGAGATGCAAAGCCAATTAAACTGCCTCCTTACCGTGTGAACCCAGTGAAAGTTCCTCTCATCCAGAAGGAGCTTGGCTACCTATTGGGCCACAAGATGATTCAGCCCTGTCAGAGCGAGTGGAGTTCTCCTGTCACTCTAGTCCCTAAGCCAGGTGGGTCACAGCGGCTTTGCATCGACTACAGACGTGTTAATCAGATAACCAAAACAGACACTTACCCTCTCCCTCGTGTGGAAGATTGCATTGACAAGATCGGAAAGGCTAGGTACATAAGTAAGTTTGATTTGTTAAAGGGATACTGGCAAGTACCTATGACTGAACGTGCTAGAGAGATCTCATGTTTTGTAACACTAGGAAAGACTTTTGCATGTTCTGTAATGCCATATGGTATGAAGAATGCACCGGCAGCTTTTCAGAAGCTCATGAATGTTGTAACAGAGGGTTTGGCAGGGTGTGTTGTTTATATTGATGATGTATTAATCTTCAGTGACAAGTGGAAAGATCACCTATGCCATGTCAGTAAATTTCTTGAGCGTTTGGTTCAGGCTAATCTTGTAGCTAATTTATCAAAGTGTGAGTTTGGTCAAGCTAAAGTTCAGTACCTTGGGTACGTAATTGGTGATGGACATGTTGCACCACCAGGAGCTAAGGTTCAGGTTATAAGTGATCTTCCCAGACCTAAAAGTAGGAAAGAGCTACAAAGATTTTTAGGAATGGTAGGTTATTACAGGAGATTTGTTCTTAACTTTTCAATTCTTGTATCACCTCTTACAGACCTACTGAAAAAGGGAGTTAAATTTGTCTGCACCGATAACTGTGATTCCTCTTTCAGTAAACTTAAATCTATGCTATTAAGTCAGCCAGTGCTCGCTACTCCAAATTTTGCTAAGCCTTTTAAGATGGCTGTTGACGCAAGTGATACAGGAGCTGGGGCTGTTTTGCCGCAAGAGGATGATCAGGGTATTAAACACCCTGTATCTTATTACAGTAAGAAGTTCACTCCACCTTAAAAGAACTACTCAACTATTGAGAAAAAGCTTTTTGGCCTTGATTTTGGGTTTACAGCACTTTTCATTTTATTTGTGTTCTGGTTTTGACCCCATAGTCATTTATACCGATCATAACCCACCGAAATTCCTTAGTAAGTTTAAAGATAAAAATCAGAGATTGACAAGATGGAGTCTACTTCTTCAGGAGTATTCATTAGACATACAACATGTCAAGGGGAAAGAAAATGTTATTGCAGATTGCTTATCTGACTTTAGACAGATTGTTTTAGAGTAATAAGAAATTTGCTTTGTAAATTTCTTTTTCCTTTGTGGGGAGGTGTTACATAGCCTATGGTTTCATCATCCTTTGTATAATTTTAATGTACAGGATGCTGCATGTTTGATCACAATTCGCCTCGTGGCTTCCATAGTGACCAGGCTTACGTGTTCTACCTCACTCCCCGTTTTCCCCCATATAGTAGAGTAAGTCGTTCTTTCTGTTGTTCAGAGCAGGATTGTCAACTCTTTGTCCCCTATGGCTTCATTTGCGCGTCCTTCTTACCAGTTGTATCAAGCTCTGCCAGCTCCTATATAATGAGCTCAGTCTCTGCATTAATTGCCACTTAGATCTACTCCTCATTTTGTTCACATCTCTGTCCTCCCCTGTATAGTGTATTTTTGTGAGTGCTCAGGAAGTCTCCAGCCATCATTTTTTTTTTTTTTTTTTTCATAATAATCATCGCGGTGCAACTGCCAGGGTCATATGCCGCCGTATAACAAAGTAGTAAAAAGCAAAAAACAAAAAATAGAGGATAAGCCACACAATAAAAAAGGAGAAATTCTAAATATCCTTAAGAAGTCCTGCCTTCTTCACAAAGGAGAGGGTTGCCCCTCCCAAGGCACAGGCATCCTCCCCAAGCACGGAGGAAAGATGATACACACCTCCATCCGTTTGGTGGTCAGAGAGGAACCGACGCCGCAAATCCTCAAGACTAGGACACTCCGCCAACAGGTGCTGAACAGTCAAGGGAACCAGACAGTCATCACAGAATGGAGGAGGAGCCCTCTCCATTAAAAAACCGTGAGAGAAACGGGTGTGGCCAATGCGGAGGCGGCACAAAGCAGTCTCCCATTGATGAGGGAAGCCCTGGTAACTAAATGAGCCCACCTTCTGGCAAATCGAGCGCAACTTATTGGCACCCACAGCATCCCAATGCTCCTGCCAACAGCACCAAACCCTGAAGGCAATAAAGGAGCGCATATCTGCAGCAGGCAGACGATACAGAGGGGACTGTACAAGAGGGGGACGAGCTGCTGCTGCCTTGGCCAGCTGATCAGCTCGTTCATTCCCTGCCACTCCTACATGAGCTGGAACCCAACAGAAATCTACACGACGTCCACGACGCCCTAAAAGGAAAAGCCACTCTAAAATGGATAAAACCAAAGGATGAGAGGGATTAAAAGACTCCATTGCAGAAAGAGCACTTCGTGAGTCACTAAAAACAGTAAAAGCAGTGTGGGGGAGAGTGAAGAGAATCTGAAGGGCAAATAAAATAGCAGTCAGCTCAGCCATAAAAACAGAAGCAGTCACAGGGAGGCTCCCACCTCAACAGAAGGTGGGAAACACCACACCAAAGCCCACACCCACATCAGACTTTGATCCATCAGTATAAACTGGTATGGAGTCCCCATGAGAAGAGGCATGCTCTAAAAACAGAGAAAATAAAACCTGAGAAGGAAGGGAGGCCTTACTGGATGAGAAGAAACGACAAAATGTCACCCTGGGGAGAAGCCAGTAGCCCACCCTCGGGACACGATGGAGAGTGATCAGCACAGAAGGAACAGAGAAGCTAGACATAATTGACTGCACCCTGAAACCAAAGGGCTTTGGAAAGGATGGCCGAGTGGCAAAAATAGGTGACCAAGAATCTTGAGAGACCTTGAGAAAGGGCACAGAGTCTGGGAGACGAGATAAGCGATACCAACATCTCATCAAAAGGGAAGAGCGGAGCAAGTCTAGAGGAAGGACACCAGCATCAGCCAACAAACTCGAAATCGGGGAAGATCGGAATGCCCCAGTGGCGAGACGAACACCAGCATGATGTATGGAATCTAAAATACGAAGCCGGGCTTCTGAGGCAGAGGAATAAACTTCACATCCATAATGAAGTTTGGATAAAATCAGAGACTGATGCAAGAGGAGGAGGGTCTTGCGATCAGCTCCCCAGTATGTGTGCGCTAAAACTTTCAAGAGACCCAATGCTCTGAGACACTCAGCTTTTACGTACCTCAAGTGAGGGACCCAAGTCAACCGGCTGTCAAAAATCAGCCCTAAAAACCGGGTTTCCTTTAAACACGAAATACGACGCCCATCTAAAAAAGGTTTGGGTCAGGGTGGACTCCACGAACGCGGCAAAAATGCATGGCAACGGTCTTCTTGAAGGAAAATCGAAAACCTCGTTCATCAGCCCATCTAGAGACACGGTTGAGAGCCATCTGCATCCTCCTTTCTGCCATTGACATCCGTGAGGCAGTGACAGAGATTGATAAATCGTCAACATACAGATAGCCACGAACACCATCAGGGAGCACAGAAATAACGCTGTTAATTGCCACTGCGAAAAGGGTAACACTTAGTATGCTCCCTTGTGGCACACCATCCTCAAGGGGACGTGCAGTAGACAGCTCACTCCCGACTCGGACCCGAATGAAACGATTAGATAAAAACTCCCGGATAAAAGTGGGGAGTTGCCCACAGAGACCAAACTCATAAAGAGATTGCAATATACCATGATGCCAGGAAGTGTCGTACGCCTTCTCCAAATCAAAGAACACTGTGATATGATGCTGGTTAGTTGCAAAAGCCTGGCAGATGGAAGATTCTAAAGAAAGGAGAGCATCTGTGGTCGACCGCATCTTCCGAAACCCACACTGGACTGGAGACAAGTAACCACCCTTCTCTAAGTACCACACGAGCCGACTATTCACCATCTTTTCGAGGACCTTACAAAGGCAAGATGTCAGCGAGATAGGGCGATAATTAGTGGCCTGCAAGTGATCCTTACCCGGCTTGGGGATGGGGAGAACCACAGCAACACCCCATGAGGTCGGAAACCCACCATTGCACCAAATTCTGTTATACAGTGACAACAGAAAATGAAGGGCTGCATCAGGCAAGTGGTGTAAGAAGGCATATGGGACATCATCCAAGCCTGGAGACGAGTCGCGACACTGCGACAATGCCGTCTGAAGTTCAGAAGCAGAAAAAGCAACATTATATGACTCCTCCGCAGTAGATGGAAAACTAATGCCCAAAGATTCCAGGTGCCGTCGGCGGCGTGCCGACGGGGATGAGGTGTCCTTCCTAGAGACATTAGCAAAATGAGCTGCAAATATCTCGGCAACAGACGAAGAATGAGCCACCACCACACCTGCATGAGATAAAACAGGAGGAGAGGGAACGGGAAATTTCCCTGAAATCTTCCTCACCCGTTTCCACACTTTTGTGAGAGGAGTCTGTGAAGAAATTGAAGAAACAAATGATGCCCAAGACTTCCTCCTAGCCTCCTTCATAACCCACCGGGCATGAGCTCGGGCCCTCCTATATGCCGCTAAGTAACCAGGGTCACCTCGGTGACGACGAAGTCGGGAGAAAGCAGCACGTTTAGCCCGAACAGCAGAAGCACACTCATCAGTCCACCAGGGAACTGGACGGCAAGGAAAGTGACCAGCTGTTCTCGGAATACTCTGCAGTGCTGCCGAGTGTAGTAAGTCTGTGAAATACTCAACAGCAGCATCAGTGCTGACAAAATCCTCCACACATCGGTTCGGGGAACACAGCTCCTCAAAAACCGGCCAGACAGCCCTATCCAAGCGCCAGCGGGGAAGACGACGCCGAGGCGCACTCTGTGTCGATCTTAATAAAATAGGGAAGTGGTCACTGCCATGTAAGTCTGGTAACACAGCCCATGTAAAATTCAGGGCTATCCCTGCAGAGCACAGAGACAAATCAATAGAAGTAAAAATACCCATTTGACTATGGAAGTAAGTAACTTCACCAGAATTTAAAATGTACAGGTCCACATCCTCCACAATGGAGGCTAACATAGTACCTCTAGCATCAGCTGTGGAGCCACCCCACAGGGGATGATGACTGTTCATGTCAGCCAGCAAGAAATAGGGTGAGGGAAGTGCACGAATAAGATTTTCAAGATCAACCCTCTCAATAGTGGCACTAGGAGGGAGGTAGAAAGAGCACACAGTATAACGACGGGGAAGGAAAATCTGGAGAGCAACAGCCTGCAGTGGAGTGTTAAGATTCGCAGCAGTGAAAGGTATGTCACTGCGTACTAGAATAGCCACACCCCCACCATGACCCTGTCCAGGAAGAGGATCTGAATAAAAAACCTGGTAACCAGGTGGACTGGGAGGCACAGCATCACCAACCATTGTCTCTTGTAGGCAAACACACACAGGTGAATACTCAGCCAGAAGCCAACGGAGTTCCTCCCAGTTGGCTCGTAAACCACGGCAGTTCCATTGAATAATATTAGCCATTAAAACTATTGAAATAAAAAGGGGCAGGGGAGAGGGACAAACAGAAAACCATAAAAAAATACAAAAATATTAAAATGGAGGAACTATATACACAAAAGAAAGAGTCACTTAGTGGAAACCACTGAGCGACCCTGGGAGACAATCTTCTTGGGAATGCGGATACGCCCACTAAGGGGCTTGCCACGGGCAGCAGCATGGCTAGAACGAGGGCCTGGGGTCTGCGAAGTGTTGGGAGACTTCACAGACACCCGTCGCTGCCCAGCAGGAGAGGAAGAGCTACTCCGAACCCTGCCCGGGGCCCCCAGTGAACCAAGAGGTCGAACAGGAGAGATAGGGGTCCTGGCCTCCAAACGTGGAGGGGGCAGGACAGGATCCTCAGAGGTAACCGGAGGAGGAACATCCGATTCCCCGGAGGAAGAGGTGCCAGACTGACCTGACACCCCAGAAGCCCCCGAAGACCCAGAAGCAGGGTCCGAGGGCTGTTGCACAGATGGACTAACTACAGAGGATGTGGACTCCACGACTGACACCTTGCTTGGAGGATCTTCAAGACTCAAAGACTCTGAGGAGCCACGATGAAGTTTAGCAAATGAAGAATGTGCACCATGACTACTAGGGGATACCATAGATGTAGAGGTCGAGTCTTGAACTGTAGCAGCAACCGTCGCAAGTGCGGGAGATTGTTGCACTGGCATGGGATCGACAGATGAAGGCATAGGAGCTGACACAACAGGAGGAACTCCGAGTCTGCTGCTGGACAGGACGATGAGGACGGCTATGACCGGACAAAACTGACGCATAAGACACTCCGTTACGGAAAACAGATGACATGGCTCTGCTCCTGGCCTCAGGAAAGCTTATTTTATCCCGATTACGGATGAGGAGGATCTCTTTCTCCAAGCAAAACCGGGCACAGTCTTTAGATGAAGCAGAATGTGCCTCGCCACAGTGCAAACAACAAACAGGTCCAGGACAGTCCTGTCCTGCATGAGTGGATGCTCCACAACTGACACACACCACTGGGAGGCCCTGTTGCAAACGACGACAGACTCGCCCAACATGCCCGTACATCTGACAGTGGTAGCAGCGTCGTGGATTTGGGACAAAGGGTTTGACCCTAAGGGACAACCAAGCCACCTTGATGGATGAAGGCAGAACAGTACAGTCGAACGTCAGCAACAAAGATGGAGTTGGGGTAAGAACACCATCAACCTTCTTCTGAAACCTTTCCACTTTAACCACCCTGTGGACCTGGAGTTCTTCAAGCAGCTTCTCTTCACTGTAACGCAATAAGTCTTTTGAGAAAACAACACCTCGACACTGATTGAAAAGGCATGGGGAACACAAGTGAACAGTGCATCCGGGTCCTTACACTGGGCAGCCAGCCGGGAACCCTCCTCAGGGGATGTAACCTCCACTAGGAGGCCACCATCCCCCTGAGGTGAGATCTTCGGCTCTCTCCCACAGATTGACACAATGCGCCGATGAATAGTAAATATGTCCAGATTACCAATAGGCTGACCATCCAAAGTACGAACGGTGTAGTACCTTGCGAAATCAACCCTCTCAAAGACACCCGGCAGGACCTCACGGGCATGTCCACAATATGTTGTCTGTTGCCGGCTCTTCTTTGTAGTGGCCACTGACCGTAAACCACTGGAACCAGGAAGGTATGGTTCCAGGGTGGCAATATGGGCCTCACCAGCCAGAGGCACAGGAGGCACACAGGAGGGAGACTGTAATGGATGGTCAGGGACGGAACCAGGGTCGTCAGCTGCAAAAGATTTATATGAAGCCATAATCAAAGAGAACCACCTTCATTCCCCCACCCCTCCACCCACCATGGAGCCCAACAAGGGGAGGCCATATGCCAGGGAAAGCACCACTGGCGACCCCAGAGGTAGTGGGGAAGTATACACAGGTAACCACCAAGGGACCCTGACAAGGGTGACTCCAGGACGATAGGAGCCACCAGGTCCCCCAGTGCCTGCTTGACCCTAAAGCCACTAGGTGACTAGCCTGGATGGCTAGCCAGTGACCAGCCGATTGACCTGGTCGGGCCCAACCAGGCCACCCGTCTAGCCAGAATAAGGGACCAAAGAGGTGTATTGCTAGCTGCAGGGCGCACCATGCAGCATCACTCAACCTCCAGGACTCCCGTCTCCCAGCATTACGGGACGCCACGCACGGCAAACACGTGGGGAGGCAACAGTCCCACCCTAGATGGCAAATGGGCAGGGACTGACATCACCAGTAGGCCTCCTCTACCAGTGATGTAGGAGGTGCTTGGTCCACGACACTGACAAATGCCGAACCCTACAAAGGTAGGCATGCCTCCAAAGTAGGTGGCACTGCCAGCCACGCTTCAAGCCCCGCCACCACGTCAAGGTGACCCCCCTCAGCGGGGCAATGTGGCCTGTACCCCCCTGCGTCAATACCATCATCTTCTGCAGGGGGTGCGTCGGCCACTTGCCATTCGCCTCCACTTACTAAGTCAGGGGCTTGGTGTGGACCTCAGTGACTGTGACAATTTGGTGTTTTAAAATATAGCGCCTTGGGAGCCATCTGGCTTTACTGTTGATGTATCATGGCTCCCAGCACCAAAGGCCAAGGCGCCGGAGGCGGAGGTCCACCACATGATTCATAACATCATCATTTGTCACTTTGGGTCCCACCAATTGTACACCGACGGCTCCAAGTCTGAGTGAATGTGTGGGTGCTAGTGTATGGTCGACTGAATGTGCCCTCAGGTATCGGTTGCCGGCTTATAGGCTACATCTGTGTTTACCTCCGAACTTTTTACTATTGACAAAGCCATAGACTATGCTCTAAATTCTCTGCATGACTCGTCATATTTTCAGCCTCGAAGTCAGCCCTTCAGGCAATCGCATCTTGCACTACAGATTCATGCTATAAGTCATTCACGCTAATCTGGGTGCCTGGTCACTGTCGCATCTATGGCAATGAGCAGTGACATCTGTGATGCGGTGTTATCTATCAGTCATATCATCCTGCGCTGTCAGCGATTTATTCGTGAACGCACTTCACTTATAAATTACTGCAGCGCAGCAGACGTCCCCTTCACCCTTTCCACCATCCTGGGTGATAGGGACATTGTTATGACTGATATAATTGATGGCTTTCTTGAGAGAGACCGGACTGATCAGAGTGATGTGACTCTTTAATATATGGTTTTGTTTTATATCGACTGTAATTATGTATATATTGTACTATTAATTAGGGCTGACAGTTGACTTATTTGAAATAGTTCCTCCTTCCCACTGATCTATTTATAATATTGATGTCCCCTACATTAAACCCCGTTCCTCGACTGACAGTCACCAGCTGATGAGTGTAAGTGTGCAATATAGAAAGGTACAAAAAGTGAAGGACCTCGCCCAATAGACCACCATCGATTGCAACTGCCCAATAGATGTTACGTAAATACCTTATACCACCTTGTTTAAGTTGTTCTAATTAGGGCCTACACCTGACGTATATGGAAATGATCCTGAATCAAATGGTTCTCTCATATATTGATGTCCCCTATATTAGGTTGTGCCTCGACTGACAGTCAGCAGGTGATGAATGCAGGTATATAATGCAGAAAGGCATTACATATCTCCAGTCGATGGTGTTCTGTTAGTCGAGGTATTATTACCAATAGTGTAGGTCTAGCTATTTGTCTCTGTAGGATTTAGTATAGGTTAGCGATTTGTCTGTTAGGTGATTAGTTTTAGGGTCTCTAGATTAGGTTTATCTTTATAAAGTCTAAAAAATATAAACCCCCCCAAAAAAATTCTCTCTCTCTCTCTCTCTCTCTCTCTCTGTACATATATATATATATATATATATATATATATATATATATATATATATGTATATATATATATATATATATATATATATATATATATATATATATATATATATATACACACACACACACACACACACACACATACACTTCCATGCATATATAGAGACACTCATGCACACACACACACACACACACACACACACAGATATAGATATATATAGGTATATATAGATAGATAGATAGATAAATATATCTATCTATCTATCTATCTCTATATATATATATATATATATATATATATATATATATATATATATATATATATATATATTTACATAGCCTATGATTTCATCATCCTTTGTATAATTCTAACGTACAGTATGCTGCATGTTTGATCACGATTCGCCTCGTGACTTCCATAGTGACCAGGCTTGCGTGCTCTACCTCACTCCCCCCTTTTCCCCCTTATAGTAGAGCAAGTCGTTCTTTCTGTTGTTCAGAGCAGGAATGTCAACTCTTTGTCCCCTATGGCTTCATTTGCGCGTCTTCTTACAAGTTGTATCAAGCTCTGCCGGCCCCTATATAATGAGCTCAGTCTCTGCATTAATTGCCACTTA
Organism: Coenobita brevimanus; assembly: GCF_032717465.1. NCBI lineage: Eukaryota > Metazoa > Arthropoda > Malacostraca > Decapoda > Coenobitidae > Coenobita > Coenobita brevimanus. The sequence goes on along the minus strand of NC_136960.1, from coordinate 16,135,965 downwards.
GATCTACTCCTCATTTTGTTCACATCTCTGTCCTCCCCTGTATAGTGTATTTTTGTGAGTGCTCAGGAAGTCTCCAGCCATCTAACTGCTGTATAATTTGAGTATAAGTGTTGTTACCATTTTTCTTGTACTGTATTTGATTTGTGGGCCTGGTAGGGTTTTTGTGATTCATGTAGAGTTTTTGATGTCAGCCAGTATTAGTAATATTTTGTATCTGTAATAATATTATATCTTACTTTTACTGAGCATTATTCGGTTCTCTCATTTATCAGGACTGACTTAGATAAATTTGTCCTTGCTACATTCGTGTTAAAGGAGACTATTGCAGTTAACCATATATTTAACCTGTTTTTGCCATTACATTATCCTTATGAGTCCTGAATGTTTAGTTGTTAGTTTGAGCATTAAACTTTAAATTGTAATTTTACCTAACTCTTTTGTTTTGAACCTGGAAGTTTACGGGACAGGAGTGATTTTAGTATTCTCACTTGAAGTGTTCATTATCTCTCTCTGTTCCGTAACATAAATTTGGCGACCTCTTATCAGGATATTCAGGATATTATCATAAGGATATTGCTTGATATTTTGTGACTGAGTTATTCATGATGTCTACTATTACTACTCTTGATGAAGCCAAAGATTTTTTGTCAAATGTGCAAACAGTGTGTGATGTAGAAAACAGAACAAAGAATGAACTTAAGCTTGTTGCTCAACAATTGGGAATTGCTGTTTGCTCTCATCATTCTAAAGATCAAATTGTTGACATGATTAATAAAAGCTTGTTTAATGTAACTCCTCCAGTTGAGCAAACGCATATTGAAATAGCTAAGTTACAGCTAGCCCTGCACGAGTTTTCGGCATTACTGCAGGAGTCGCAAGTGTTCCGTGACACTCCAGGAAGAACCACTGTGTTGATGCATGATGTCGATGTTGGAGATGCAAAGCCAATTAAACTGCCTCCTTACCGTGTGAACCCAGTGAAAGTTCCTCTCATCCAGAAGGAGCTTGGCTACCTATTGGGCCACAAGATGATTCAGCCCTGTCAGAGCGAGTGGAGTTCTCCTGTCACTCTAGTCCCTAAGCCAGGTGGGTCACAGCGGCTTTGCATCGACTACAGACGTGTTAATCAGATAACCAAAACAGACACTTACCCTCTCCCTCGTGTGGAAGATTGCATTGACAAGATCGGAAAGGCTAGGTACATAAGTAAGTTTGATTTGTTAAAGGGATACTGGCAAGTACCTATGACTGAACGTGCTAGAGAGATCTCATGTTTTGTAACACTAGGAAAGACTTTTGCATGTTCTGTAATGCCATATGGTATGAAGAATGCACCGGCAGCTTTTCAGAAGCTCATGAATGTTGTAACAGAGGGTTTGGCAGGGTGTGTTGTTTATATTGATGATGTATTAATCTTCAGTGACAAGTGGAAAGATCACCTATGCCATGTCAGTAAATTTCTTGAGCGTTTGGTTCAGGCTAATCTTGTAGCTAATTTATCAAAGTGTGAGTTTGGTCAAGCTAAAGTTCAGTACCTTGGGTACGTAATTGGTGATGGACATGTTGCACCACCAGGAGCTAAGGTTCAGGTTATAAGTGATCTTCCCAGACCTAAAAGTAGGAAAGAGCTACAAAGATTTTTAGGAATGGTAGGTTATTACAGGAGATTTGTTCTTAACTTTTCAATTCTTGTATCACCTCTTACAGACCTACTGAAAAAGGGAGTTAAATTTGTCTGCACCGATAACTGTGATTCCTCTTTCAGTAAACTTAAATCTATGCTATTAAGTCAGCCAGTGCTCGCTACTCCAAATTTTGCTAAGCCTTTTAAGATGGCTGTTGACGCAAGTGATACAGGAGCTGGGGCTGTTTTGCCGCAAGAGGATGATCAGGGTATTAAACACCCTGTATCTTATTACAGTAAGAAGTTCACTCCACCTTAAAAGAACTACTCAACTATTGAGAAAAAGCTTTTGGCCTTGATTTTGGGTTTACAGCATTTTTCATTTTATTTGTGTTCTGGTTTTGACCCCATAGTCATTTATACCGATCATAACCCACCGAAATTCCTTAGTAAGTTTAAAGATAAAAATCAGAGATTGACAAGATGGAGTCTACTTCTTCAGGAGTATTCATTAGACATACAACATGTCAAGGGGAAAGAAAATGTTATTGCAGATTGCTTATCTGACTTTAGACAGATTGTTTTAGAGTAATAAGAAATTTGCTTTGTAAATTTCTTTTTCCTTTGTGGGGAGGTGTTACATAGCCTATGGTTTCATCATCCTTTGTATAATTTTAATGTACAGGATGCTGCATGTTTGATCACAATTCGCCTCGTGGCTTCCATAGTGACCAGGCTTACGTGTTCTACCTCACTCCCCGTTTTCCCCCATATAGTAGAGTAAGTCGTTCTTTCTGTTGTTCAGAGCAGGATTGTCAACTCTTTGTCCCCTATGGCTTCATTTGCGCGTCCTTCTTACCAGTTGTATCAAGCTCTGCCAGCTCCTATATAATGAGCTCAGTCTCTGCATTAATTGCCACTTAGATCTACTCCTCATTTTGTTCACATCTCTGTCCTCCCCTGTATAGTGTATTTTTGTGAGTGCTCAGGAAGTCTCCAGCCATCATTTTTTTTTTTTTTTTTTTTCATAATAATCATCGCGGTGCAACTGCCAGGGTCATATGCCGCCGTATAACAAAGTAGTAAAAAGCAAAAAACAAAAAATAGAGGATAAGCCACACAATAAAAAAGGAGAAATTCTAAATATCCTTAAGAAGTCCTGCCTTCTTCACAAAGGAGAGGGTTGCCCCTCCCAAGGCACAGGCATCCTCCCCAAGCACGGAGGAAAGATGATACACACCTCCATCCGTTTGGTGGTCAGAGAGGAACCGACGCCGCAAATCCTCAAGACTAGGACACTCCGCCAACAGGTGCTGAACAGTCAAGGGAACCAGACAGTCATCACAGAATGGAGGAGGAGCCCTCTCCATTAAAAAACCGTGAGAGAAACGGGTGTGGCCAATGCGGAGGCGGCACAAAGCAGTCTCCCATTGATGAGGGAAGCCCTGGTAACTAAATGAGCCCACCTTCTGGCAAATCGAGCGCAACTTATTGGCACCCACAGCATCCCAATGCTCCTGCCAACAGCACCAAACCCTGAAGGCAATAAAGGAGCGCATATCTGCAGCAGGCAGACGATACAGAGGGGACTGTACAAGAGGGGGACGAGCTGCTGCTGCCTTGGCCAGCTGATCAGCTCGTTCATTCCCTGCCACTCCTACATGAGCTGGAACCCAACAGAAATCTACACGACGTCCACGACGCCCTAAAAGGAAAAGCCACTCTAAAATGGATAAAACCAAAGGATGAGAGGGATTAAAAGACTCCATTGCAGAAAGAGGCACTTCGTGAGTCACTAAAAACAGTAAAAGCAGTGTGGGGGAGAGTGAAGAGAATCTGAAGGGCAAATAAAATAGCAGTCAGCTCAGCCATAAAAACAGAAGCAGTCACAGGGAGGCTCCCACCTCAACAGAAGGTGGGAAACACCACACCAAAGCCCACACCCACATCAGACTTTGATCCATCAGTATAAACTGGTATGGAGTCCCCATGAGAAGAGGCATGCTCTAAAAACAGAGAAAATAAAACCTGAGAAGGAAGGGAGGCCTTACTGGATGAGAAGAAACGACAAAATGTCACCCTGGGGAGAAGCCAGTAGCCCACCCTCGGGACACGATGGAGAGTGATCAGCACAGAAGGAACAGAGAAGCTAGACATAATTGACTGCACCCTGAAACCAAAGGGCTTTGGAAAGGATGGCCGAGTGGCAAAAATAGGTGACCAAGAATCTTGAGAGACCTTGAGAAAGGGCACAGAGTCTGGGAGACGAGATAAGCGATACCAACATCTCATCAAAAGGGAAGAGCGGAGCAAGTCTAGAGGAAGGACACCAGCATCAGCCAACAAACTCGAAATCGGGGAAGATCGGAATGCCCCAGTGGCGAGACGAACACCAGCATGATGTATGGAATCTAAAATACGAAGCCGGGCTTCTGAGGCAGAGGAATAAACTTCACATCCATAATGAAGTTTGGATAAAATCAGAGACTGATGCAAGAGGAGGAGGGTCTTGCGATCAGCTCCCCAGTATGTGTGCGCTAAAACTTTCAAGAGACCCAATGCTCTGAGACACTCAGCTTTTACGTACCTCAAGTGAGGGACCCAAGTCAACCGGCTGTCAAAAATCAGCCCTAAAAACCGGGTTTCCTTTAAACACGAAATACGACGCCCATCTAAAAAAAGGTTTGGGTCAGGGTGGACTCCACGAACGCGGCAAAAATGCATGGCAACGGTCTTCTTGAAGGAAAATCGAAAACCTCGTTCATCAGCCCATCTAGAGACACGGTTGAGAGCCATCTGCATCCTCCTTTCTGCCATTGACATCCGTGAGGCAGTGACAGAGATTGATAAATCGTCAACATACAGATAGCCACGAACACCATCAGGGAGCACAGAAATAACGCTGTTAATTGCCACTGCGAAAAGGGTAACACTTAGTATGCTCCTTTGTGGCACACCATCCTCAAGGGGACGTGCAGTAGACAGCTCACTCCCGACTCGGACCCGAATGAAACGATTAGATAAAAACTCCCGGATAAAAGTGGGGAGTTGCCCACAGAGACCAAACTCATAAAGAGATTGCAATATACCATGATGCCAGGAAGTGTCGTACGCCTTCTCCAAATCAAAGAACACTGTGATATGATGCTGGTTAGTTGCAAAAGCCTGGCAGATGGAAGATTCTAAAGAAAGGAGAGCATCTGTGGTTGACCACATCTTCCGAAACCCACACTGGACTGGAGACAAGTAACCACCCTTCTCTAAGTACCACATGAGCCAACTATTCACCATCTTTTCGAGGACCTTACAAAGGCAAGATGTCAGCGAGATAGGGCGATAATTAGTGGCCTGCAAGTGATCCTTACCCGGCTTAGGGATGGGGAGAACCACAGCAACACCCCATGAGGTCGGAAACCCACCATTGCACCAAATTCTGTTATACAGTGACAACAGAAAATGAAGGGCTGCATCAGGTAAGTGGTGTAAGAAGGCATATGGGACATCATCCTAGCCTGGAGACGAGTCGCGACACTGCGACAATGCCGTCTGAAGTTCAGAAGCAGAAAAAGCAACATTATACGACTCCTCCGCAGCAGATGGAAAACTAATGCCCAAAGATTCTAGGTGCCGTCAGCGGCGTGCCGACGGGGATGAGGTGTCCTTCCTAAAGACATTAGCAAAATGAGCTGCAAATATCTCGGCAACAGACGAAGAATGAGCCACCACCACACCTGCATGAGATAAAACAGGAGGAGAGGGAACAGGAAATTTCCCTGAAATCTTCCTCACCCGTTTCCACACTTTTGTGAGAGGAGTCTGTGAAGAAATTGAAGAAACAAATGATGCCCAAGACTTCCTCCTAGCCTCCTTCATAACCCGCCGGGCATGAGCTCGGGCCCTCCTATATGCCGCTAAGTAACCAGGGTCACCTCGGTGACGACGAAGTCGGGAGAAAGCAGCACGTTTAGCCCGAACAGCAGAAGCACACTCATCAGTCCACCAGGGAACTGGACGGCAAGGAAAATGACCAGCTGTTCTCGGAATACTCTGCAGTGCCGCCGAGTATAGTAAGTCTGTGAAATACTCAACAGCAGCATCAGTGCTGACAAAATCCTCCACACATCGGTTCGGGGAACACAGCTCCTCAAAAACCGGCCAGACCGCCCTATCCAAGCGCCAGCGGGGAAGACGACGCCGAGGCGCACTCTGTGTCGATCTTAATAAAATAGGGAAGTGGTCACTGCCATGTAAGTCTGGTAACACAGCCCATGTAAAATTCAGGGCTATCCCTGCAGAGCACAGAGACAAATCAATAGAAGTAAAAATACCCGTTTGACTATGGAAGTAAGTAACTTCACCAGAATTTAAAATGTACAGGTCCACATCCTCCACAATGGAGGCTAACATAGTACCTCTAGCATCAGCTATGGAGCCACCCCACAGGGGATGATGACTGTTCATGTCAGCCAGCAAGAAATAGGGTGAGGGAAGTGCACGAATAAGATTTTCAAGATCAACCCTCTCAATAGTGGCACTAGGAGGGAGGTAGAAAGAGCACACAGTATAACGACGGGGAAGGAAAATCTGGAGAGCAACAGCCTGCAGTGGAGTGTTAAGATTCACAGCAGTGAAAGGTATGTCACTGCGTACTAGGATAGCCACACCCCTACCATGACCCTGTCCAGGAAGAGGATCTGAATAAAAAACCTGGTAACCAGGTGGACTGGGAGGCGCAGCATCACCAACCACTGTCTCTTGTAGGCAAACACACACAGGTGAATACTCAGCCAGAAGCAAACGGAGTTCCTCCCAGTTGGCTCGTAAACCACGGCAGTTCCATTGAATAATATTAGCCATTAAAACTATTGAAATAAAAAGGGGCAGGGGAGAGGGACAAACAGAAAACCATAAAAAAAATACTAAAAATATTAAAATGGAGGAACTATATACACAAAAGAAAGGGTCACCTAGTGGAAACCACTGAGCGACCCTGGGAGACAATCTTCTTGGGAAGGCGGATACGCCCACTAAGGGGCTTGCCACGGGCAGCAGCATGGCTAGAACGAGGGCCTGGGGTCTGCGAAGTGTTGGGAGACTTCACAGACACCCGTCGCTGCCCAGCAGGAGAGGAAGAGCTACTCCGAACCCTGCCCGGGGCCCCCAGTGAACCAAGAGGTCGAGCAGGAGGGATTGGGGTCCTGGCCTCCAAACGTGGAGGGGGCAGGACAGGATCCTCAGAGGTAACCGGAGGAGGAACATCCGATTCCCCGGAGGAAGAGGTGCCAGACTGACCTGACACCCCAGAAGCCCTCGAAGACCCAAAAGCAGGGTCCGAGGGCTGTTGCACAGATGGACTAACTACAGAGGATGTGGACTCCACGACCGACACCTTGCTTGGAGGATCTTCAAGACTCAAAGACTCTGAGGAACCACGATGACGTTTAGCATATAAAGAATGTGCACCATGACTACTAGGGGATACCATAGATGTAGAGGTCGAGTCTTGAACTGTAGCGGCAACCGTCGCAAGTGTGGGAGATTGTTGCACTGGCTTGGGATCAACAGATGAAGGCATAGGAGCTGACACAACAGGAGGAACTCGAGTCTGCTGCTGGACAGGACGATGAGGATGGCTATGACCGGATAAAACTGACGCATAAGACACTCTATTACGGAAAACAAATGACATGGCTCTACTCCTGGCCTCAGAAAAGCTTATTTTATCACGATTACGGATGAGGAGGATCTCCTTCTCCAAGAAAAACTGGGCACAGTCTTTAGATGAAGCAGGATGTGCCTCGCCACAGTGCAAACAACAAACAGGTCCAGGACAGTCCTGTCCTGCATGAGTGGATTCTCCACAACTGACACACACCACTGGGAGGCCCTGTTGCAAACGACGACAGACTCGCCCAACATGCCCGTACATCTGACAATGGTAGCAGCATCGTGGGTTTGGTACAAAGAGTTTGACCCTAAGGGACAACCAAGCCACCTTGATGGATGAAGGGAGAACATTACAGTCGAACGTCAGCAACAAGGATGGAGTTGGGGTAAGTACACCATCAACCTTCTTCCGAAACCTCTCCACTTTAACCAACCTGTGGACCTAGAGTTCTTCAAGGAGCTTCTCTTCACTGTATCGGAGTAAGTCTTTTCAGAAAACAACACCTCAACTCTGATTGAAAAAAGCATGAGGGACACAAGTAAATAGCGCATCCGGGTCCTTACACTGGGCAGCCAGCCGGGAACCCTCTTCAGGGGATGTAACCTCCACTAGGAGGCTACCATCCCCCTGAGGTGAAATCTTTGGCTCTCTCTGACAGATTGATACAATGCGCCGATGAACAGTAAAAATGTCCAGATTCCCAACAGGCTGACCACCCAAAGTACGAATGGTGTAGTACCTTGGGAAATCAACCCTCTCATAGACACCTGGCAGGACCTCATGGGCATGTCCACAAGATGTTGTTGTCTCTTGCCAGCTCTTCTTCTTTGTAGTGGCCACTGACCGGAAACCACTGGAACCAGGAAGGTATGGTTCCAAGGTGGCAATGTGGGCCTCACCAGCCAGAGGCACATGAGGCGCAGAGGAAGGAGACTCTGCAGGATGGTCAGGGACGGAACCAGGGTTGTCAGCTGAAAAAATTTTAGAAGCCATAATCAAAAATAACTACCTTCATTCCCCCACCCCTCCACCCACCATGGAGCCCAACAAGGGGAGGCCATATGCCAGGGAAAGCACCACTGGCGACCCCAAAGGTAGTGGGGAGGTATACGCAGGTAACCACCAAGGGACCCTGACAAGGGTGACTCCAGGACGATAGGAGCCACCAGGTCCCCCAGTGCCCGCTTGACCCTAAAGCCACTAGGTGACTAGCCTGGATGGCTAGCCAGTGACCAGCCGATTGACCTGGTCGGGCCCAACCAGGCCACCCGTCTAGCCAGAATAAGGGACCAAAGAGGTGTATTGCTAGCTGCAGGGCGCACCATGCAACATCGCTCAACCACCAGGACTCCCGTCTCCCAGCATTACGGGACGCCACGCACGGCAAACACGTGGGGAGACAACAGTCCCGCCCTAGATGACAGATGGGCAGGGACTGACATCACCAGTAGGCCTCCTTTACCAGTGATGTAGGGGGTGCTTGGTCCACAAGGCCGACAAATGCCAAACCCTACAAAGGTAGGCTTGCCTCCCAAGTAGGTGGCACTGCCAAAAATGGTTCAAGCCCCACCACCACGTCAAGGTGACCCCCTATAGTGGGGCTCCAGCCATCTAGCTGCTGTATAATTTGAGTATAAGTGTTGTTACGATTTTTCTTGTACTGTATTTGATTTGTGGGCCTGGTAGGGTTTTTGTGATTAATGCGAAATTTTTGATGTCAGCCAGTATTAGTAATATTTTGTATCTGTAATAATATTATATCTCACTTTAACTGAGCATTATTCGGTTCTCTCATTTATCAGGGCTGACTCAGATAAATTTGTTCTTGCTAAATTCGTGTTAATAGAGACTATTGCAGTTAACCATATATGTAACCTGTTTTGCCATTACATTATCCTTTTGAGTCCTGAATGTTTAGTTGTTAGTGTGAGCATTAAACTTTAACTTGTAAAATTACGTAAGTCTTTTGTTATGAACCTGGACCTTTGCGGGACAGTAGTGATTTTAGTATTCTCACTTGAAGTGTTCATTATCTCTCTCTCTTCCGTAACAATATACATATATATATATATATATATATATATATATATATATATATATATATATATATCCTCTATTAACACACACGAAATTAACAAGAGCAAATTTATCTAAGTCAGCCCTGATAAAATGAGAAAACCGGATAATGCTCAGTTAAGCAAGATATAATATTATTACAGATACAAAATATTACTAATACTGGCTGACAGTATGGAACCAATATGAATCATAAAAACTTTACCAGGCTTACGAATTAACGCCTTAGGCTATACAGTACAAGAAAAATAGTAATAACACTTATACTCAAATTATACAGCAGCTAGATGACCGGAGACTTCCTGAGCACTCACAAAAATAATAATATACTGTACAGGGGAGGACAGAGATGTGAACAGAATGAGGAGTATATCTAAGTGACAACTAATGCAGAGACTGAGCTCATTATATAGGGGCCGGCAGAGCTTGATTCAACTTGTAAGAAGGACATGCAAATGAAGGCATAGGGGACAAAGAGTTGACAATCCTGCTCTGAACAACAAAAAGAACGACTTACTCTACTATAAGGGGGAGAAGGGGGGAGTGAGGTAGAACACGCAAGCCTGGTTACTATGGAAGCCACTTGGCGAATCGTGAACAAACATGCAGCATACTAGAGGTGTATAGGAGGACTGCTGGGCCTTGATAGCAGGCTGTGAAGCCTATGCCCAGAGTTGGACAAAAAAAAAAAAAAAAAAAAAAAAAAGTGTACATTAGGATCATACAAAGGATGATGCAATCATGAACAAAACTGTATCATAAGTTAGAATTATACAAGGGATGATGAAATCATAGGCTATGTAACACCTCCCCACAAAGAAAAAGAAATTTACAAAGGAAATTTCTTATTAGTCTAAAACAATCTGTCTAAAGTCTAGATAAGCAATCTGCAATAACATTTTCTTTCCCCTTGACATGTTGTATGTCTAATGAATACTCCTGAAGAAGTAGACTCCATCTTGTCAATCTCTGATTTTTATCTTTAAACTTATTAAGGAATTTCAGTGGGTTATGATCGGTATAAATGAATATGGGGTCAAAACCAGAACACAAATAAAATGAAAAATGCTGTAAACCCAACATCAAGGCCAAAAGCTTTTTCTCAATAGTTGAGTAGTTCTTTTGAGGTGGAGTGAACTTCTTACTGTAATAAGATACAGGGTGTTCAGTACCCTGATCATCCTCTTGCAGCAAAACAGCCCCAGCTCCTGTATCACTTGCGTCAACAGCCATCTTAAAAGGCTTAGCAAAATTTGGAGTAACGAGCACTGGCTGACTTAATAGCATAGATTTAAGTTTACTGAAAGAGGATTCACAGTTATCGGTCCAGACAAATTTAACTCCCTTTTTCAGTAGGTCTGTAAGTGGTGATACAAGAATTGAAAAGTTAAGAACAAATCTCCTGTAACCTACCATTCCCAAAAATCTTTGTAGCTCTTTCCTACTTTTAGGTCTGGGAAGATCACTCATAACCTGAACCTTAGCTCCTGGTGGTGCAACGTGTCCATCACCAATTATGTACCCAAGGTACTGAACTTTAGCTTGACCAAACTCACACTTTGATAAATTAGCTACAAGATTAGCCTGAACCAAACGCTCAAGAAATTTACTGACATGGCATAGGTGATCTTTCCACTTGTCACTGAAGATTAATACATCATCAATATAAACAACACACCCTGCCAAACCCTCTGTTACAACATTCATGAGCTTCTGAAAAGCTGCTGGTGCATTCTTCATACGAAATGGCATTACAGAACAAGCAAAAGTCTTTCCTAGTGTTACAAAACATGAGATCTCCCTAGCACGTTCAGTCATACGTACTTGCCAGTATCCCTTTAACAAATCAAACTTACTTATGTACCTATCCTTTCCGATCTTGTCAATGCAATCTTCCACACGAGGGAGAGGGTCTGTTTTGGTTATCTGATTAACACGTCTGTAGTCGATGCAAAGCCGCTGTGATCCACCTGGCTTAGGGACTAGAGTGACAGGAGAACTCCACTCACTCTGATAGGGCTCAATCATCTTGTGGTCCAACAGGTAGCCAAGCTCCTTGTGGATGAGAGGAACTTTCACTGGGTTCACACGGTAAGGAGGCAGTTTAATTGGCTTTGCGTCTCCAAAATCGACATCATGCATCAACACAGTGGTTCTTCCTGGAGTGTCACGGAACACTTGCGGGTACTCCTGCAGTAATGCCAAAAACTACTGCCTTTCCTCAGGAGCTAGATGAGAAAGCTTAGTCTGGAGATCATTCATGATATCAGGATTCTTCCCCAAACTATCACTCAGGCTCATACTACATGGGAGAGCTTCACTTGCAGACTCTGGTGGAACAGCTACAGTGCAGACTGGGTTATTTTCGTCCCGCCTGTGATATAACTTTAGCATGTTGATGTGACAAAGTTGCTTGTTCTTTCTACGATCTGGTGTGGTGATGACATAGCTGACATCACTGAGTCTCTTCTCCACGAAATAAGGACCACTAAACTTGGCCTGAAGAGGTTGCCCAAGCACTAGTAGCAGAATTAAAACCTGATCTCCTGGCTGAAAGTGGCATAACCTGGACTTCTTATCATACTAAGTCTACATCTTCTCCTGAGCAGCTCCTAAATTCTCTCTCGCCAGCTGTAAAGCAGTGGACAGCCGTTCTTTGAACTTCATCACATACTCCAGCAGGTTGACGTCATCTTCCTCCGACAGCCAGCATTCCTTGAGTAGCTTAACCCGCCCCGTCCCGGAAACGTGAATTCACGTCCTCACATGATGTGCACTCATATCCCGGAGACGTAAATTAATGCGGCAACATTGCAAGGTCCCTAATTTGCACAATTTTCAATTTTCGTGAGTGATTTTTGGTACGTATACACGAGACACCTTCTTCTACAAGATGCCAGGCAGGGACAAAGCCTTACCCAACATGACCTCCTCCCCACCCCTGCATGACCTTTTCTCAGCAATTCACCTGTTATCAGTGACCTGGCCAGTAAAGCCATGTCATGCCACGGTAAGAAATTCAGGGCCAGAGTGATTCCCCAATCGATGACAATGTGGAGGACAAACATTAGAGGAAGAAACAGTCAGAAATGATGATCAGGTAATGTGGCAAAAAAAGGTCAGGAATGGTGATGAGTCAGTGAGTGAAACAATGCTTATAATGCCTATATTACCGTTTGAAAACCAACATACTCTCGTACTACATATAAATTCGTACCAAATAAATAAATACCGTTTATGAGTGTAGAATAGTTATCCTACCATAGAATTCGTTTTCTTTGCAGCCAGCCTGATAGAAAACCCTGTTAGGTAAGGAGGTACTCCTACCTGGATAGAGTATCTTAAACCTCAGGTGAGCGATTTCTCTATGAATTTTCGATGTTTCTCACCAAAAGTGGATGTTTGAGCCAAAAAAAAAAAAAGGTCCAAAAATGTCGGGACTGGGGCGTACCACTGCCCAGAAAACGTCGGGATGGGGCGGGTTAAGGGGTCCTCTTACTTCATGGCCAAACAGTAGTTCAAAGGGTGAGAAGCCCAGTGATTCATTTGGAGTTTCTTTTGCGCCAAATACAACGAGTGGAAGACCTTTATCCCAATCTTTCTGATGTTCCAAACAGTATTTCCTGAGCATCGATTTGAGTGTTTGATGATATCTCTCCAACGCTCCTTGGGTCTGGGGATGGTAAGCTGAAGACGTGATCTGGGTGATGCCCAACTCTTTCAGAGACTACTTGAAAACATTTGACATGAAATTACTTCCCCAGTCCGACTGTACCTCCTTCAGCAGACCAAACTTGGTGAAGAACCCTAGCATTTCCATAACCACGTTCTTTGCCGAGATATTTCTAAGTGGAATGGCTTCAGGATAACGAGCAGCCATATCAATCAGGGTCAACACATAAGAAAATCCTGATAATGTCTTAGGAAGAGGGTGAACAATATCCACCAACACACGGGTGAATGGTGCCTCAAAAGGAGGAATGGGAACTAGAGGTGCAACCTTTTCGGTCTGATTACACTTCCCCACAACTTGACAGGTGTGACAAGACTTACAATACCAGGAAACATCTCTGAAGATACCTGGCCAGTAGAAGTGTTTCAAAATGCTTGCCACAGTCTTCCTCACTCCAAGGTGTCCTGCCAAACTGGAATCATGAGCCACTCTAATGATATCCTGCCTACAAACACGAGGGATGACAACTTGATGTACAACCTCCCATTCACAGTCGGCTGATGCTGCTGGGGATCTCCACTTCCTCATAAGTACTCCTGACTATAAAATAACAAGTAGAAGCACCAGCTGACTCTTCCTCACTGCAAGCAGAGTTAGCTAGACCTTTCAACTCAAGGTCAGCAACATGCAACTCAACCAACTCTTGACGAGACAAATTATCAACACTACGGGGTACTGCCTCATCTGGTGAGTGGTCCAAATTAGCAAGAAAAGTGTCAGCTAGGATAACATCATCATCATCATTATCCTCTAAGTCACCAGTAACTTTAGACTTAGCCCTAGTGACAGCACATGCAGAGAACACATCAGGGACATCACAATCCTGGGTCGCAGTCACTGGTTCACTAGATAACTGAGGAGCTGGACACACTTGACTTCCACCAATATCATTTCCAAGTAAGAAAGTTACACCTGACATTGGGAGTGTCTCAACCAACCCAACCATAACGGAACCATTAACAAAACCAGACTCTAAATTCACTCTGCACAGAGGGACAGAGAAGTAATTATTCCTTACACCTTGTAAAATTACAGTTTCATCAGAGGAATTAACATTAGACCCTAGAACACTGGTCAGCATAAGGGATTGGCAAGCACCTGTGTCACGATATATTTTAACTGATTTCCTGTCATTACTGTCCAGAGGACTGACAAAACCATCAGACAGGAAATTAGCACATGAACTCTTGAGAGTGTCACCCACGTTACTGCTCAAAAGAGGAGCTTCATCATGAGAATTTAATTTACCCCTCAAAGCAGATTCAGTTAACTCGGTTAAAGAATTCTGGGAACCCTCAAGGGTGGACACTAGACCAATTGACTGAATATTTAAAGACTCCTTTTTGTTCACATCACGCTGTCTCCTGAAACATTTCTCCGTAGTATGACCAAGCTTACTACAATAAGTACATTTACTTTTCTGAAATCTAGAGGAGGAGCTGGTATTTATTTCCTGAGAAACATGATCTTTATTCTCTTTCCTGTTACCTGTACTCTGAGTAGAGGCAACGTACTTACTCTCAGCTTTCTTTTTTTCTTTAGAATATCTCTTGTGAGTGAGAACATATTCATCAGCTAAAACTGCAGCATCAGACAAATTATCTATTCTTTTCTCATCAAGATATAGGCTTACATCTTTATTAATACACCTTTTGAAGTCCTCCAGCAAATCATCTGCTTAAATTTATCAAAATTAGAATTTACATTCTTAGAATTTAACCACTGCTCTAACAGATCTTTGATTTTTGCATACTCAACATGGGATTGGTTATCTTGCTTATAAGTTGTCCTACATTTTACTCTACAGGCTTCAGGAACAAGCTCATAGGCCTTAAGAATCAAGCTCTTAACTACATCATAATTATCACATTGATCCTGAGGCAAAGATGCATTAGTTACTTGAGCTTTACCAGTGAGAACACTCTGAAGGAGTACTGGCCAATACTTTTTGGGCCAATTAAAACCTGTAGCTACCCTCTCAAACAACTGAAAATACTTTGTTAAATCAGATTCATTAAAAGGAGGGACAAGTTTAACATTTTTAGCCACATCAAAATCATCAGAGCTAGATGATCCAGTTCCACCTTGTTTCATGCGATACTCATGGTCTGCCTGAATCCTAGCAAGTTCAATTTGTGCCTGAGCCTGTGCCTGTGCCTCCTGAATACGAGCCTGAGACTCAGCCTCCTTAGCACGTGCCTGAAACTCAGCCTCCTTAGCACGAGCCTGAAACTCAGCCTCCTTAGCACGAGCCTGAAACTCAGCCTCCTTAGCACGAGCCTGAAACTCAGCCTCCTTAGCACGAGCCTGAAACTCAGCCTCCTTAGCACAAGCCTGAAACTCAGTCTCCTTAGCACGAGCCTGAAACTCAGCCTCCTTAGCACGAGCCTGAAACTCAGCCTCCTTAGCACGAGCCTCCTGCAGGGCTAGCTGAAACTTAGCTATTTCAATCCGCGTTTGCTCATCTGCAGGAGTTACATTAAACAAGCTTTTATTAATCATGCCAACAATTTGATCTTTAGAATGATAAGAGTGAACAGCAATTCCCAATTGTTGAGCAACAAGCTTAAGTTCATTCTTTGTTCTGTTTTCTACATCACACACTGTTTGCACATTTGACAAAAAATCTTTGGCTTCATCAAGAGTAGTAATAGTAGACATCATGAATAAATCACAGTCACAAAACATCGAGCAATATCCTTATGATAATATCCTGAATATCCTGATAAGAGGTCGCCAAATTAATGTTATGAAACAGAGATAATGAACACTTCAAGTGAGAATACTAAAATCACTACTGTCCCGCAAAGTTCCAGGTTCATAACAAAAGACTTATAATTAAGTTAAAGTTTAATGCTCAAACTAACAACTAAACATTCAGGACTCATAAGGATAATGTAATGGCAAAACAGGTTACATATATGGTTAACTGCAATAGCCTCTATTAACACGAAATTAGCAAGAGCAAATTTATCTAAGTCAGCCCTGATAAAATGAGAAAACCGTATAATGCTCAGTTAAAGCAAGATATAATATTATTACAGATACAAAATATTACTAATACTAGCTGACAGTATGGAACCAGTATGAATCATAAAAACTTTACCAGGCTTACGAATTAATGCCTTATGCTAGACAGTACAAGAAAAATGGTAATAACACTTATACTCAAATTATACAGCAGCTAGATGGCCGGAGACTTCCTGAGCACTCACAAAAATAATAATATACTGTACAGGGGAGGACAGAGATGTGAACAGAATGAGGAGTAGATCTAAGTGGCAACTAATGCAGAGACTGAGCTGATTATATAGGGGCCGGCAGAGCTTGATTCAACTTGTAAGAAGGACGCGCAAGTGAAGGCATAGGGGACAAAGAGTTGACAATTCTGCTCTGAACAACAGAAAGAATGACTTACTCTACTATAAGGGGGAGAAGGGGGGAGTGAGGTAGAACATGCAAGCCTGGTCACTATCGAAGCCACTTGGCAAATAATGAACAAACATGCAGCATACTGTACATTAGGATCATACAAAGGATGATGCAATCATGAAAAAAACTGTATCATAAGTTAGAATTATACAAGGGATGATGAAATCACAGGCTATGTAATAATATATATATATATATATATATATATATGTATATATATATATATATATATATATATATATATATATATATATATATATATATATATATATACATACTTCCATGCATATATACAGACACACTTTCATGCACAAGTATATATATATATATATATATATATATATATATATATATATATATATATATGGCCTTAATGACCAGGAGCTCTGGCCCCAATGGTCGATAGGCCAGAAAAAAAAATAAATAAAAAATAATTGTCTCAGACCCAGTTTTTCAGTAAGAGTGAACTCTGTGGAGCCCCGTTTCACGAATTTTATTGAAAATTAATCATTTTACTCAACAGTTTTTAGTGAGAATATGGGAAAATTTACAGTTATTTATATATACATCGTGATTTTTAACTAAGAACTGTGAATTTTTGGTGTTTAACAAAGAAGCTGTTCATAAATAATGTGGTTATATAAAGAAAATGATTATTTATCATGTGCTAGAACATAATGATAAATATTTAACTTTCAAGTGGATTTCCATATACTAGAAATTAAAAGTGTGACGATTTTGGAAAAGAAAACGTTTAACTGTTGTTAGAAATTGCTGGAACATGACTTATAGTGATTCACGAGTACAGAAAAAAGTATACTTTGGTGAAAATATTGTGTAATATAGGGTAATTTCTTTGAAACTGTTTTCCTACCAGAAGTGCAGTAATTTTTTGTGTGTATAAATGAAAATGTGTCTATAGATACTATTTTTATATAAAGAAAATGAGCAGTGTATGCAGTAGCAGTACATTAAGTATTAAGAAATTTTCAAATGGATTTACATAAGCTAGAAATTACAATGTGATTATTTTGAAAACAAGAAATGAGCTGGTGCTATCAAAAACCTCATAAAGAGAGTGCTAGAAATTGATTTCTTTGAGAAAAATATGATTGATAATGATACCAGATAATTCAGTGATTTGAAAAATTTGTGAAGAAATTGCAGTTTGGGGGGAAAGTGTTGTAGCTACAGTAGAAGAATATAGGACAATGTGGAATCAGTGACTTAGAAGTGATATGTTAAAATAATAGGTGAATGAAACCACGATAAGTGCCCTTATTTTCTGGTGTGTAATCTCCTTTTTCCCTGAAACTTTTCCCTGGAGAGCTTTATTAAATATATATCCATCCATCATCCAATCCTACGTTGCCCCATGAGGAGCGTAGGAGCCCGGAGCTAGGCAGTTGGTCCTGGCATTTAAGATGCGAGTGACCAACCTCACTCATCCCTGAGTGGCATTACATGAGCAATAAACCCCAACCACCCCTTGGATATAAACCTTCACCGGCTCAATCCGATTGGAGCACAATAATTACCCACTAAACCACCAGGCACCAAAGTTTGGTTATATGGTTACCACCCAGCGTGGTAAATGGTTTCCTGGTGTATAGGAAACCATTTGGCTTGTCACTCAGTGTAGAGTCACCCACAGGCAGAAGGAAGAGGAAAGAATGAAGGAATGAAAGACAGAAGAGGGAGTGTAAAGTCACCCGTAGGCAGAAAGACAAGGAAAGACTGAAGGAAAGAAAGACAGAAGAAGATGGAAGGAAAGAAGGATGGAGGAGAGGACAGGGCAGACATCCGAGAGCAGCAGTACATTGAGTGAGTGGATGGTGAGCGCCCCCACTTACCACGAAGTATATATATATATATATATATATATATATATATATATATATATATATATATATATAAAACTTCCCCTGTCATAGGATGCTACCCCAAATAGAGAAGGCAATATCCAGAAAAATTAGGAAGGAAATAACCAAGGAACATCATCAAAAATGACTCACGAATCCACTACTTCGTTTACTACCTTCATACTCTTGCTACTTATTATCTATGAGCATTTTAGTCATTCCAATGTATTAGCCATTGTCCACTTCAGTACCTGGAATTATAATAGCACAGCCATAACAAACTATACAACAGATATTTAAAAAAAAAAAAAAATGTTTAACACATCCTAACCATGTCGGCTGAATTTGTGTGGACTATGGAGATTTCAAACCACTGGAGTTTTCGTCACCCATTGACCAGTGTATTGTTTAAAGATAATGGTAAGTAAATCACACATATTAAAAGAAATAATTTTTTTCACATAATAAAAAAGAGTGTCATGACCATCATCTACTGAGCTGAACCATAGAACAACAATCGCGAAACCGAGTTTAACTGCCCCAAAAGTAAACGAACAGCCGAGTAAGAGGATTGCTAAAGAAATTGAGGATAGAGAAAAGTTACACGCTAGGTACGCTGAACAAAAAAAAAAAGGGTCCAGGGGCCGTATTTATCATAGCGGCCTTCCCATTTCACAAGAATCCGTCCCCAAGCTCCAAAACAAATCACAACTGTGAGGCGTTCCTAGGAGTTATTTATCATAGTCCTGCGAACGCCTGCCAAGGATGAAACCCTCCTATCTTGCGATCGGTGACGTGAGCATGGACACAAACGCTATTTTAATAAAAACTATGTGTTGGGGTTGTTTTTGGCATGATTCAATAGAAAAATAAACTTATCGAAAATTTAATAAGAGTTTGATTATAATTGCAATTTAATATAACATATTACAAATTTTCCAAAGTATTTATTTTTTGTCCACGGCCGAAAACAAAACGAACAACAACAACACACCGCCAACTCAAAGACTCTTCCTTCGCATGAGTCCACAGCAACAGCATCGGTGTGTTTTGAAAAATAATGGAGTCCCTCACAGATAACACCGAGTATAATCAAGAAATGGAGCGAGTCAGTCCAAAGACACCCAGGTTCAAGAGGGGTGCCAACTGGACCTCGGAAATGGAACTGTATCTGCTTCAACTAGTGGTGCAGAATAAACACGTGGTTGAGAGTAAAAGGTACGTTGTCATATTTTGTGATGCAGTTGTAATGATAATGTTTGAGATATTTCTCAAGATTTCTGAAGTTTCTCCAAGAAAACTACACAGAATGTGAGCCACAGTGCATAGATCCTGAGTTGCCAGTGACTGTCTCCATGGAGAATGTAAAATTAACAAGCTTTACAAATGAAGTCAGAGCTGGCCGTGGATTTGGATTTAAGGAGATTGTAAAATTAGGCACATTTTACAGTTATGACCCTAGGCTTGACATATGGATGGTTGTGAATTTGGTTCGACAGAGTGTAATATTGTAGTTAACCACCAATAAAAATACAGGCCTGCCTTGCCAGAGAGATCATTGTGAAGTTGGATTCATGATCACACATGTACAAATAATACTGTGGTGCATACTGTGAATTTTGATCCATGCACAGCATAGTATTAAGAGTCATACTTGCTAATACAGCCTTAGAGATGGCTGGTGTTGAATATGAAGTAAAAGTATTTATATCCGTTTTTAGGTTATAAAAAAAAAAAAAAAGTACTATAAGCAAAAATTTTATCACAGTTTGGTGTCATGATAAGTGCCCTCCCCCCTCCCTTTTTTTTTTTTTTTTTTTTTTTTCAAAAGTAGGTTTAAGTAGGCTTTTCTTATGCAGTTCAATATTTTGAGCATTTCGCTTACCTTACTGTCAAAGTGGTATATATTTGATACTGATTTTCCCATTTTCCAAACTAGCTTCATCAGAATTTTGCTATCATTATGCATTTACTATAATCTTTATCGATGAAAATTGTTTCAATCAATTTACCGTGTTTCATTCTTTGCTTACAGGTTCAGCAATGAGATCACAGCTCAGAGGATTACCAAAACCTGGATCTCTATAGCAGACACGTTAAATGCAACCTTCCCAGGCCGCGCACCGCTTGATAAAGCAGCGGTGCAAAAAAAAAAAAAAAATGGTGGCAGTTAAAAAAGAAAGGGAGGGATGAGATTCAGAATTTTAGATCAGTATCCTGCAAGACTGGTAAGATGTTTTTTTATGCTATGGCATGTTACATGATATAAAAATTTTACGACTGTTTTGCTCGGTTGTTAATGATTACCTAACTCAGCTGAGTCATATTGGCAAGGGAGGTTAAGCTAAACAGCTGCATGTTAAGAACTGAAGAACTGGACCAAATGAGGCAGCTTCATTTCCTCTCCCCTACATACAACTTACAGTCATCCCTTTCTACCCTCTTCTGTTTCCAAGATAGTTCATAGCCAAGCTTTAGTAATACCCAGACATAACCTACATTTCTGCCTCTGCAGACCTACACTATTCATATTAAAACTTTTCATCAATAAGACTCCCTCTCTTACTTATATATAAACTTTGTGTGTGTTTATGTGTGTGTGTCTGTGTGTGTGTGTGTCATATACATTTTTTCAGGTGGTGGTCCTGCTCTTCCCTCCCCTCAGTGCTGTTGCAGAAGCAGTGATGGCAATCCTTGGCACAGGAAATAAATCACTATCAGGGGTCAGTCTTCCCCTTCTCAGGGATTCGTCGTTTGATATGATGTGCGTTGTTTTGTCATTTACCATATGCTAAGCAGTATCACAAATTAGTGGAAGTGCTCTATGTTCATGGGCACTTAAACTAGGAGCACCGGAGAAATCATTCACGTGTGTTGTGGAAGGTTGGATGAGGACAAAGGAAAGGGGGCAACATGTGTTAGCATGAAGTGAAACAACTGGTGCAAGAAAAAAGATAACTACCCTGACTTAAATTGCAGTAGAACACTGAGAATGAGAGAGGATTATAAGTAAAATGATATCATATGATGGTACAGAATATAGGTGTGCCCTAAACCTACCCAGTTAAAATGATAATCTAATGTATCTAATGAAGGTAATGTATTTATTTGTAAGATACAGTTTTCATGGTTATTCTTTTGGTTTCAGTCATAATGCTTCAGCATCATCGTCAGAGCCAGTGGAAGCGACTTTGATGACGGGGATCCAGCACCATAACAACGTGACCACAATAACTTTCCCTGCTCCACACGACGTCCCTGGCAGAAGTACTTCACCAGTACTACTGCCATCACTTCAGCTGGAGCCTCGGGCTACGGGTTCACCTATGCCCTCTCTCCTTTCTGCCCATGCTCTTCCGTCCTCAAGTCGTACGAGACTGGGGAAGGAAGAGCATGAGGAGGAGGTGCGTAGACTGGAGCTTGAACTTTTAAGGGCTAGGTGCATTGAGCAGAAGATCGCAGCCGCCTATGAAGCCAAGCAACGAGTTTATGAAGCCCAGCTGGAGGCAGAGAGGGCATCTAAGAGAGCGGCTGAGGCTGACATAAACCTTAAGGAATTTTTATTAACCTTATATAGGGAGCACCCACCATCCACTCACTCGATGTAGTGCTACTCTCGGGTGTCTGCCCTTTCCTTTCCTTCCTCCATTCCTTCCCTCCTCTTCTGTCTTTCTTTACTTCATTCATTCCACGTCCTTCTACCTACGGGTGACTTTACACTCCCTCTTTTGTCTTTTTGTCCTTTCTTTCCTCTTCCTTCTGCCTGTGGGTGACTCAACACTGACGGGTTATTGCTCATGTAATGCCACTCAGGGATGAGTAAGGCTGGTCATTCTCATTATAAATGTCAGGACCAACTTGCCTAGCCCCAGGCTCCTGCGTTCCTCATGGGGCAACGTAGGATTGGATGATGGATGGACTAATCATTACCGTTATCAGCATCCACACTTTTCCCAGGCCATGGTGAGATGAGGTAGGCTAGCTCTAAGTCAGGAAAAAATTAACAGAATGAAAGTCTAGTCAAAATACAGTGCAATCACTTCTTTGGAACCACCAAAGACAATCAATAAACTTAAAAAAAAGTTCCTCAATTGTGTTTTCTGAATACCTATTTATACCCCAAGTACTGTATCCAGCAGATACATGACCCTGTAACAATGACTGACAAATATTTTCCAGATCAATACCGGTAAGTGTATCTGAAACATGGTGAGCTTTACAATAAATGATAATCATATTCAAATTAGTGAGGTGAGGAGGAAGTGTGGGAACAGGTAATTGAAACGATGATCAGGGCAAGATACACGGTAATCAAGTGGTGTGGCGAGATGGAGAAAAGCGATGACAATATCACAAGGAGGAAGTATTGCTCTAGTGTTACTGGTTATTATGCTTCCATTATCACATTCCTTGCCATTTTAACACAGACATTTTCCCACATCTTTCAAGAACCACCCTTATATTCATAACAAGCAACATTGTACATAATAACATGCTCAGTATGACTCCTTATAACCAGTCTCTTTTTCCTCGTAGACCAATTATTGTACAGTAGCCTATATGTGTGGATCTTGATGCTTCTCCTGTGAGTTAAAAATCAACAAGCTCATTTCCTGACATCCCATTCACATCACTAACCTGTAAATTTAAGTTTTGTTTTCCCAATTCCCATTTACATCCCTAGTAATGTTTCAAGTATGTACATGATCCCGTTACTCAATGCATGGCTATATTAGCGGGTAAATTATGGGTGGAAAAACACTTAAGAAAGTTCTAAATTTATTAATGAAAAGGTTACACAATAAATGTGAGATATTACTATTCAAGTGGAATCACAGAAATATTCTGGGGAAGGATTCCAAATGATCATCAAGTGTACCAGCTGTGTTTGAAACCTGGCAAACTTTACAATGTGAATGATAATAATCAAAGTAACACTAATGAGGTAAAGAGGAAGTGTGATTACAGGTAATTTAATACGAGTAGGCAAAGACGTAATCAAGTGGTGTGGTCATACGAAGATGAGTGATGACAGAATTACAAAGAGAAGGCATTAACCAAGAGACATGAGGACCAAAGAAGAAATGGAGAGAGGAAGGCAAGAGTGAGGTTGAGAAAATTAGTGTACGGAGCAGTGTGATTTTCTGTTTGTTGAACATGCTTAACTAAAACGGCTCATGGCAATCATAACCCGTATATGTCGTCCATCTTCGACAAGTACCCCTTCGCCTGGTTGGAACACATTGTACATCTCATTGTTGTCCTGCTCCTGAAGATTGTCTTCCTCATCAAATGGGATATTCCTCTGCTTGCAGATATTGAATAGGATTCCACATGCCATAATAACAAGTGTAGTCTTCTCAGGACTGAGGCGTATTTCTCCATGGAGGACATGGAATCTACGCTTCAATTGCCCAATGCCTCTTTCCACCACACTTCTAGTTTGCTTATGTGCCCTTAAAAAAAACAAAACGGAATATTTTAGTGTTTGTTTTGCAAACTAATTATATATATATATACATATAAAAAGTACTGCTTTGGGGCCTAGTCCTTTATTGCTACTGATGAGCTTAGAAGGACTATACTGTATATAGTACAGTACTGAGCCCTAAGCTGCAGTTTGACACCTTGAATATCCTTTTCAAGTTTTTGTTCATAACTATATCAGAATGGTATCTTTTCATTCTAAGGTTGGTAATGTTAACTTGGGTGAGGTGAGGATGAAATGCCTAGATATGGTAATCTATAATGCAACCGGATCTCCTCTTAAAAATGAACAAGCACTGCTTTTTTAATGCTTTGCACCATTCTTAAAAGACTAAAGCATAGCAAAACTTGAAAATGCACTTAAAAAATACTCAGAATTCCATGAATGACTAAGGCAATGAGAAAAAATATAAAAAATGGAAAATATTGTGTTCCACTGTCCTAAAAGGTTTATGGTTAGCATTTTATTAGGTTAGAATGTGAAGTTCCACACAGAAATTCATTTTAAAAAGTTTACAGTATGAGAATAATAAATTTATCTATCATGGACTGCTATTTATTCTACATTGCATCAAAATTTCTTGAGCATGGGTAAAAAATAATCAAATTGGTGACTGTCTCCTTCATATATACAGCACTCTACTAATAAACTCAGCCCAAGGGCAGAAAATGAATAAATTAAACAATTTCAAAATATTGAAAATTAAGTATCTCTGACATTCTTACCCAAAGATTTGTTTTAACCCTATTCGGTGCAACCCTTGGCGATTTCCCACACTTACGACCCTAGTATCGTGAAAAGAATCTTGAGTAATATTATTGGTTTGACGAAGTGAAAGGAACGCATTCGGACACGTCGGCGCCGTTGCAAGGCAAGCGCCGCCAAACATATCGTACCGCACCCGCGCGCACTGAAACACACACACACACACACACACACACACACACACACGTTTAATTATTATCAAATTTAAAATTAATGTAAATATCAAATGACCATATATTTTACCATTCACCAACGCTTATCATGTTTGCCATATATCAAAACTGTAGGCTATATTTTCAGTCTGAGGGCTGTAGTATCAATAAACCGTTTACTGTTGTCTCACACACACACACACCGTCCATAACATGGAAGTTGATAGCTTACACATCTTCCTCATCATCAACATCACCACCCTTCCTCCCTCACACTCACCACCTCCCATCTTCCTCACCACCACCTTCCCTCCCTCCATCACCCTCACACTCACCACTATATTTCCTTCTACCCTACTCTCCCTGTCTCACTACCACCGCTTTTTTTTCTCACCACCATTTCTCACTCACTCGCCACCACTAATACTCTCCCTTTCTTCCTTACCATCATAACTCCTAAACCCACTTTCAGTGGATTTACTACTAGGTAGACTAGTTGATGGAGAGGTAGCTATTAGTCAAGGAAATCTAATAATGTAAGCATGTAACTAATTTCTGGTTATACATGCAAGTATTTTTTTTTTATGCAAGAAACAAGGAACCAAAGGGCAGGACCTACAAATTGCTCCCTCCAAGAAAAAAACGACAGCTGAGCCAAATTCAAGATCAGTTCATTTCGAGATGCCTGGACACACTGTGTATGAAAGACTGGAGACCGTAGGCAGTAAGAAAAACAGAGATGGAGACAATTCCAGAGTTGACCTGTTGCATACATGAATGACTGGAGCAACGGTTAACTCTTGCATTAGAGTTTGTGTGTGTGTGTGTGTGTGTGTGTGTGTGTGTGTGTGTGTGTGTGTGTGTGTGTCCGACTCTGGGCAAAGGCTTCAGAGCCTATTGCTTGGGGGCACTGACCTATCCCAAGGCCCAGTAGTCCTCCTACACCTCCACATGTCACCACTTCGGCGCTAACACCCACCATCCATATTGAATACATGCCAGGGCTGTCTCATACAGGACTGGTGTATTGGTATTAGCGGGGGTATTTTTACATGTCGGCGGGTCATCTGGTAGATCAGGAAAGTCTGCTTTTTAGGAAATTCAAATCCTCAAACTGTTCCCTGCCTCAGCCGGGATTCGATCCTGGGTCCATTAGGACCGCAGGCCGCCTCTCTACCGATTCAGTTGGACAGAAAAGGGCTAAGTTTGTTGCCAAGACGGGTGCTGCGTGCCTGCCGTGGTGGTGGAGGGATGCAAGCAGACAGTTCAGAAGAGCAGTGACCATTGAGGTGGCGATAGAAAAGAGACAATGATGCAACAGTGCCGGGAAGAGACAGAGGTTGAAGGGAGCCAGTAAGAGGAAAGTTAATGAGACGAAAAGTCTCCGACTCCATCCTGTTGAGAAGAACTGTGTGGGGAGCCTCCCCACACATGACAGCTGTGCTCTACACAGGAGCGAATAAAACCCGTGTATAAAGTCAACAACTTGCAGGGCCGTGGGTTAGGGCTTCCTGACTAAAACCTCCCTCAGTGAAGAGTCCAGTCCTGCTGTGGACTAAAAATTGAAAGTACATAATGATGATGATGAGAATACTACGGTACCATATATTTCTTTCTAATGAGTGAATATAATATTTAGCTAAGCGAGTTTCAGCCACACTCAAAAAAAGTGTGTAACCAGGATACGGGACGAGGACCCAACTCGCCATGTATCCCACCAACCCCAACCTCCTCCCTTTAGAAAGTAGTTATTTATTTTTCAAATGTCATTACCACTATATAATAATGAATTTATAGAAGTAAAAGATTATTCTTATTAATTAATTTTACACTGGTGTGAGGACTGTGTTGGTGCATGAGGACTGTGTTGGTGTGTGAGGACTGTGGTGGTGTGTGAGGATTGTGTTGAGTGAGGACAGTGGTGGTGTGAGGACAGTGGTGATGTGAGGACTGTGTTGGTGTGTGAGGACTGTGGTGGTGTGTGACAATTGCGTTGGTGTGTGAGGACTGTGTTGGTGAGTGAGGACTGTGGTGGTGTGTGAGGATTGTGCTCGTGTGTGAGGTCTGTGGTGGCTTGTGAGGATTGTGTTGGTGTGTGAAATATAATCTATTCGTGAGAACAAAACAGACTCGACCTTCTCATGAACCCACTTCACGTATAACTAAGGAGTGAGAAACAGGTAGACCTTTATCATAAAAATGGATGGCGAGTGAGAAAGGGCCGGGGAGAACAGGAGGTAGATAAGGAAGAAGGCGGTAGAAGTACGGGAGATAAATGCTTGAAAAGGCATACATATTGCATAATAATTGCAAAATTCCACATCAACAGCCTTGTGCCTTACCTACCTCCTATTCTGCCTGCCCCTCTGTTGTATAATAAAGGTCTACCTGCTTCTCACTCCTTACAGCTGAAGGAGGTCCTTGAAAAGGCTGAATCTGTTGTCACCAATATATTATATAGGTATTTCTAAATCTGAGTACTGCAAATTAAAATTGAAGGGCACAGAGAAATATTTAGTTATAACCAATTACTCAAAGGGAATGGTAGCTCTATCTCCTCATGCTACGCCCCAAGGAGTATTCAGAGCAATGCAATAACAAATATTCAACTATGAATAGTTATACCCAAAACACCATCAATATACAGTATACATCAATAGTTATTCAGTGGGGCAGTCAATCCCAAAATACCGACAAATTAGTCAGTAGACTGTCCTTCTGATGTCAGTTTATTAGTAATTTCCCACTGGTGAATCACTAGCCTATGACTGAGACCTTTGTCGGTTAGCCAGTCAGTCTCTCCAGAAGTCAGTCCCTTGATCCTGTGTTAGTAGTCACCACGAGAAAATGCAGCTGCCAGCCAATGCGGGGTCACCATTAAATTCTTACGAGTAGACTGTTAACCAGGAAACGTGCCAGTCTTTGGATTATTGAATCGCTTAGAGCAGCCTGTAGCTTCCTGGTTAAACCCTATATCTCTATTAACTGGAGAACAAGCTGTTCCCTGGTTAATGCACAGGCACAGTGTGGAATTGAGGGGTTAGGTCCAGAGCCTTGCCTGGCTCTTTCAAGGGAGACAGCAGTCAATCAGGCCCCAGCTCCTCTCCACTGCGAGACCATGCTTCATTTCAGCTGATCCACCCCCTGCAGCATCGACCCCTGGTAAGTTAAAAAGATCCCGACGGGTGCCAATTAACTAACAGGGCCCTCAGTGACCCACAGCCCGTCACAGGTTGAAAGAGTAGTAACCGTTAACTTGGGGTTATCCATGCCTATGCTCCTAGTCTATGTATTTACCGGCGGTATTTGATCCTACGCACTCGAACATCCTTTTTACTCTACACTTACAACTAATATAAGCTGGAGGATTCTTATGCTGCAAGATCCTCACCTTCCGTATCTCTATTTACATCTATCATATAAGGAAATTTTTAAACAAAAATATAATCCGTATATAACGTAAACTCAGTCATAATATATACATGTTCGCAGACATGCATATTCATTCTTAATTTCCAAAACAAGACTTTCACTGACTGGGTATGTTACTATAGCATTTCATACATACTTTATTTCAATGCTGATCACAGGTGTGCTTGTGACTTACTTGACATTGTTTCGTGGACGATTTTACTTTAGGGCGATTCTGAGTGTATCCTGGACCATAAAAAGACTCCAGGCATGAATGACACTTGTGCCGCTTGCCTGACCTATTCTCATGTGTTACTTCTGGGACGGCCTCCTCTACATCTCCCTGTCCGAGCATCAGATTCATCTTAGCTATTGTATTCCTGGTCAGACCACAAGCCTGAACTTTTCTTCTTTCAATTTGCAGATTACACAATGCCTTCACTAACTGCCAGCCATAGGAGACTGAAGCAATTTTTCTTGGGTCCTGATTATTATATAACTAATAAATTGTCTGTGAATTTACTCTGGCAGTGTCGACAATGTAGCCAAGGGCATTCACTATCCATCTTCTAGATTTAGTGTGTACTATATGAAAACTTTTTCTCTGATCCATAATGTCAGTGCCTCCTTCAGTGAAATCATACAATTTAAATATAGCTTTTTTTTCTTTTCTTTTTTTTTAAATCATCATCCTTGGTAATGCCTAATATAGGGGAAACTGTGCTCAGAAGTAACACATTTTTCTTACCTTTGCTTTTGGTGGGTGTTACATAGGATTCAGTGTCATTTCCTCTCCGTGTTTCTTCCAGTAAATTTGGTATGACCTATCTTCCCTTTCTGTGACTGTCTTTATCTCTGGTGGTATGCCTTTCCTAGTAGAATCTATAGTACCTAAAGCTGAGATACCTTGTGTTTGAAGCCACTCCAGTAACTCTATACTGGTGTACAATCTATCCAGGCTAATAATCCTACCTCTAAGGTCGACTGAGGCTTGTAACTGACTTACCAGAGCTTTCACTGTTGGGACTGTACCGCGTACGTAGTGTGGTCCTGGCTCTCCAGGTTTACCTGAATATACAGCTGTCCTAAAGGTAAATGGATATCTAACAGCATTAATAGATTTATATTGGAGGCCGTAGAGTACGGGTTTGGTCTTATTGTAGTCTGAACCCTATTTGTGTTCTGCACCCATACAACGTTTCATCAGTGGTCAAGAAATCAACTGGCTCTAACACTGAGCAACAACAATTACTGTTCAAAAAGCTCCCTGATTGCTGCAAACCGATCGTGTACCCATCTCTGGTGTCTGAAGAGACGATTATAACAATATTTATTTTGTCCCAACAAGCCTCTTGGATAGAGCAGGCCAAAAAAGCTTCTCAATTCAATGGCATCAGTCATCTTGATGTGTGTTGGTATTTCAGCACTGTCAGTATTAGAAATTTCGGTAATTATGCCTTGTGTTAGCATGGGTTACAATACCATCAATCATATTAGATGTTATAAACAACTCCCATGCCATTATTTCTGTATTAGCTGACCTTGCCTCTCCTAACAAACATCCTTCACTAAGCAATACCTTCTCAACAGGCCTACCTTCTGTATGACTGGTCCATGTTATTGACTTACCGATATCTAATTTTCTCTGGGGTTTCTCTAAAATGCAGGTATATTCCCTGAGCTCGTGTGGTAGGACAAATTCGTCATAATTTTGTTTGTTCAAGCATTGGTCCAAAGTACTGATTAATCTATTTTTCACCAGTGGCTTTCTGTTTCTGAGTGGTACCCACCCGTCTTCATTTTGTCATCATTCTGATCCTCATCTTCATCGTCGCCCTCAGCTACTCTATCCAAGGCAAGGTCATCATCATCATCATCGCCAACTACCTCTTCCAAGTAATCTTCGAATGGGTCGTCACCATAGTCGAAAGTAAAAGCCATGACTACGTCCGTCAGCACACCCACTCCGTCCCCTAATCAATTGCTAACTAACCGTCGTCCGGCACGCCTACACGAGAGCCGCGAGGTTTGTGTGTGTGTGTGTGTGTAATTCACCGGGTCGGTCAGGATCACTTGATGGTCGTGATCGTCAGCTTTTACCCTCCCGAAAGGGAGCTGAGAGCTCATATAGTCCGATCTAAGGGCAAGGCTGTGACCTTCACACAATCACACACCCGTCCCCTTGCTCAAGGGGGACAGTAACCACCCACTTCGTCAGTGAAACTTTTCGCAACCTGAGCGAGGCGCGAACTCCCGTCCACCAGTTGGCAAGCGAGAACGTTACCACTGCACCAGCGAGCGTGTGTGTGTGTGTGTGTGCACATTACAATACACGTGTGTGTATCTGTGTGCACAATACAATGCACATGTGTGTATCTGTGTGTATGTGTACGAACAACCATTTCATTGGGTATGAGGAGTCACAGAGAAAAAACAATGAATAATACATAGATAATAAAATTAGTGAATGAAGTAACTATTTCACTAGGTATGAGGAGTCATAAAGTATGAACAATGAATAATACATAGAAAATAAAGTAGTTTTAATGAAAATAGGAAACGTATCGTACGTCTGGAAGCTGTGTTGATGCCCGTTAGGCTTGCGTCGGCTAAGGTCCTAGATATTCCACTCATCTTCGAGCGTTTTCTTTTTGTTTAGAGCTCCCCACGAGGAAAAATCGTTAATTTTAGAGAAAACGCTCGTTTCAACCCAGTTTTTTTTTTTTTTTTTTTTTTTTTTTCCGCTCAGAATCACCATTTGTTGTGTTTCCAGTAATTTAATAAGAAAGCAATCGTGAGACCATGCATTGCTTACAAACTAGAGTTTATTGGTAAAAATTAGGGCGTATCAAAAATGATACGGGTTGCACCGAATAGGGTAACATTCCCAGCAATAAGTCATATCATTACGGAGTTAGGTGCCAAAGACAAAGCCCACTAGAGTACACAAAAATAATAATATTGCTACTGCAAATAATTTCCTGTTATAGGCTTCTTGACGTGCACCTTGAGGTCTTCGGTATGGAGTCATTAACCAGCGTTTGACTGGATAGCCACTATCCCCCACGAGATAACATCCATAAGGTACTATATTGTTTTCAAAACCATGGTAGATTCCACTGTTCCTTAAAATTCTTGAATCATGAGTTGAGCCAGGCCAGTTTGCCACTAAATTTATTGGCTCATAATTTGCATTAACACAACCTGAATATTTATACTATGAAAACCTTTTCTGTTTATGTACACTTCTTCATACTCCCTTGGTGACACCATCCGGACGTGGGTACCGTCAATTGCACCCACAACGCCGGGATATCCTGCAATCTCATGGAACTCTGCTTGGCTTCTTCTAATATCTCTAACATCCGTTGGGAAACGAATAAATCTTATTATTTCCGGTGTTACTAGAGCTTCAAGTGTCTGTGTGATCACTCGAATGATTGTTGGTTGTGAAAGGCCAAAATCGTCTGCATTGCACTGCTGCATTTTGCCAGTCGCCAAATAACGAAGGGTCAATGCCACTTTCATTTCCGGGGAGACAGCGTTACTTCGACGTGTGCGGTTGGTTATCTCATTTCTCACCAAGTCTGTCACAAACACAATGCCTTCCCTGTCTAAACGGTATCTTTTCCTTAACTCTTCGTAATCATATTCATTGAGGAAGCCTCTCCTTGGTCGAAAATTCCTTGGTTGACGGATGCGCAGGTCCATTGTTTGTTTGTATCGTCGCCGACTCGCCTCTTGTGAACGACTCTGAAGTTCTTAAAAGTGCCCAGGACAGCTAGCAGAGTTCCCTCACCATTGTGAACGGTTCACAGCGTTAGGAGCGCTTCACAATCTTGATAAATAACTCTTACGATCGTTCACAATTTTGTGAAAGGTTCACTGGCTTGCGAATTCACAAGGACCCTTGTGATTCACAGCTAATGATAAATACCGCCCCAGGCATTAATCAAAGAGGCAATTAGTGATCATGAAAGGAAAGTACCAAGAGAAATCAGAGAAAGGAAAAATAATAGTG
The DNA here is from genome assembly GCF_032717465.1 of Coenobita brevimanus. NCBI lineage: Eukaryota > Metazoa > Arthropoda > Malacostraca > Decapoda > Coenobitidae > Coenobita > Coenobita brevimanus. Next base: position 16,103,733 of record NC_136960.1, on the reverse strand, counting down.
AAACAAGATAAAAGACAAAGAGTTAAGGAGGGAAAAAGAAACAGAGTTGTACAGTGCAGAGTGAGACAAACTAAATAGTAAGCAGGCAGGCCAAGAGCTGGAACAGTTTTGGAAAAGTGTATACCAAAAGCACGATAACAATATAGCTAAAGTATGGAATGAGGAGGAGGAGGAGAAGGAGAATTTTAAAAAGAACAAAGAAATAAACGTTGATGATACAGAGTTAGGAGGGATGCTTTCCTTTCCAGACACAGTAAGAGAACATATGGATATGGCAATGGAGATAGTAACAGGGGTAAAGCCAATGGACAAGCCAATTATTAGACTAGAGAAGGTAAACAGATGTTTGCAGAACTTAAAGAACAAGAAGGCAGCAGGCCCTGATGAAATTAAACCGGAATGCTATAAAGTGCTATTAAGAAGTCAGGATTGTATGACAAAAATAACAATGTTTAAATAAAATAATTGATGAGGGGGAGTTACCAGATAACTGGAAAAATTCTAAAACAATTATGATACCAAAGGTGTCTAAACCAACTGCAAAAGATCTAGGACCGATAGCCCTTACAAACATATATAAAATTTTCATGAATTTAATAAAGGAGAAAGTGGAACAGCAGCTCAAAATCAGTAAGCTAGACAGTGAAATGTAGGCAGGCTTCACAACGGGTAGAAGGGTGGAGGACAATCTGCTAATCTGAAAATATTGTATAGACACCAGCTGGGTAAATAAAACACCTTTCATCATTGCAGCAGTGGATTTCTCAAAAGCATACGACTCCATTAAAAGAGAGAAAATTATAGAGGCACTAAAGGAAGTAAAGGTCCATGAGAATATAACAGACGCATCAGTAGAATATACTAAGGAGACAAAACAATGATAAATTTAAGCAAAGACATAAAAAATGAGAAATCACTAGTGGAAACAAGCAAGGATGCACAGGATCAACAACACTTTTCAAATTAATAACTTTCGTGATATTAAACCACCTTGAAAGTGCAGGCCTTGACTATAGAGATAACAGTTGAAATCAACACCTTGTTTTTTGCTGATGATGGCCTACAATTCTCACAGTCAATAACTGAGGCAAAAGCTAACATTAGAAGGTTAATAAATATTAGTAAAACCTGTGGACTAGAAATAAAGCAAAAAGTAAATTTATTATATTCAATATGAAGGAGCAACCAACAGAAATAGAGGGTATAGAAGTGGTAAATTCAATTAAGTATTTGGGAGTAACAATAGTGGATTCTAAAGACTGCTTTAAGGGACATAAAGAACATATCATTACGAAAGCACAAAGATTAGCAAACTTAACCTACTCTGTTATGGCTAGGAGCTGCAATAAAAGTCTAATTGGTAAAACTTTCTGGAAGAGCCTAGCATTCCCTGGGGTTCTATATGCTGCAGGAGTACAGGTAAGTGATTTTAATAAGGAAGAAATAGACAAACTACAGAAAAGAGAAAATGGGGTGTACAGAACAATGCTGGAAGGTAATATGAGCACTGCAGTAGGCTGCCTGAGGGGTGAAGTAGGAGCCTTACTAATGGAAACAAAATAAAGAGGGCTAAGCTTCAATATCTGCAAGGAATTTTAAAGGGAAGAAATAATGCACTATTAATTGAAATTATAGAAGAACTGAGGGAAAAAAAGGGCAAGTGGATGAAGGACTGTGAGAATGCACTAAAAGATCTTGACCTAAATACAGAAGGGTTAAAAAATATAACAAAAGATGAACTAATCAGGAAAATATATGATGAGGACACAGAAAGATGGAAAAAAAGACATGGAAAACAATTCAGGCTTAGCAGTATATAAAAAATGGAAGAAAGAATTAGGTGTTGATGAAATATATGATAATACACCAGCCTCCATAATTTTGTTGAAATGCAGATCTAATACACTAAATTTAGCAAATAGAAATAGATTCAAGGGAACTGAGACAAAATGGCCAATGTGTAATGCACAGACAGAAGACTTGGTACATTTTTTATTAGACTGCACAGGATATATGGAAGAAAGAACACAACTGGTAGAATTACAACAGCCATATATAAAGGAAAGAATTAGTATACTTGGGAACCCCCCCCTTAAATACAAGTGATATTGAAAAAAAGAAATTAATTATATTCAAATGCTGGAAAAAAAGAGAAAGGAAAGTGAAGGAGCTCAGAAATTCAGGCGACTGATTATGGCTTACACGTAGTAAGAGAAGAGGTGTGACCACAGAAAGGTACAGAAGAAAGAGAAAAGAGAAAGAATTCGTTTAGAGGTGCCGTTGTAAAGGCAACGCCTCAACAACACATCACACATGTCAGACGACCATACAGAGCTTTTCTGTGATATTCTGATTATTTTATGGTCTTGTATATAGATATTTGAACAAATTCCCAATATCCCCAACTTGAGCTCAAATATCTTTGTGTGCTGGTGCAGCCCCTTGTTTTAGGATGCAGGGCTATTTTTAAGGTAATTTTTGTGGAAAAAAGGTGCGTCCTATGACACTGGAAGCATATATATATATATATATATATATATATATATATATATATATATATATATATATATATATATATATATATATATATATATATATATATATATATATATATATATATATATATATATATATATATATATATATATATATATATATATATATATATATATATATATATATATATATATATATATATATTATATATATATATATATATATATATATGTTATATATATATATATATATATATATATATATATATATATATATATATATATATATGTTATATATATATATATATATATATATATATGTTATATATATATATATATATATATATATATATATATATATATATATATAGATTGTTACGTCCCAGTCCCCACATTGCCACAGGCTCCAACAGCAGTAGTACAGTACAGGAAGGACGTTGCCCACCGAGTTGTTGTTCTTACGGTCAGCCTTTAGGTGTGCAGTACACAAGATCAGCTAAGGCGAAAATAAACACTGGCTCCTTAAAGGTCACTGTCTTTATTTTCCAAATAATTCCACTTAATGCTTTTCAACTTCACTGTTCTCACAAGCACTGGAGCTATACACACTTTATAGATTGCAGTTACACTTAATGTTTAACAACACTTCACAGTTAGTACACTTAATGCTTGCTAACACTTTACTTATTACACAAGTCCTGAAAAACTTCACTGTCTTCTCAAGTTCCACTGATACACAAACTTCAATAACCCGTCACTGCTTTCACAAGTACTAAATATATACAACCTTCACCAAAACTGACTGCACCTCACTCAAACTGACTTGACACCCAACTAAACTCCAAACTGACTAACTAAGCTCTTCCCCATCCTTATATAAGCTTGCATTGTTCTAGAAACGTCCACTTCTCCAACATTCTAGGACATACTGTCTTGCATCAGCCCCTAGCAACAACTGTTACCAACTACGAGACATCAAAACATGCTAGAGTTCTCACATTACATAACACTCTCAATCATTAACCATACGAACTTAAATTACATAATTTAACAAGCAATTACTTAAATAAAACATTATAAAGAATGAGCATAAAAATAAATGTTTAACTTACGAAATAACTACACTTATAAACACCAGACAAACTGGCAACTCTGACGACTCGTACCGAAACTTACGGAACCAGAAACGTCTCGAAGGTACGAGACTACCTAACTGGCAAATCCACCTTCATAACACTACCCCCTCCCTAGTTCTTTGTCGTCCCGACAATACTACACAGTATACACAAACATAAACATAAACCCTAATTCTAATGAAACATTTAACTATACACAAGATAATCTTTCAACTTATCAGGTCTTCTTCTATGCCGCTTCCGACGATGTCCTTGCTCCTCCACACAGTCCACTCCTGGAAGGTCTTGGTCCTCTTCTTCACACAGTACACATCACAGGTCCGACACCACTGTTCAACATCCTGACGCATGCCAATCCAGTAGAACTTGTGTCGAAGCCGGCTTCCCAGGTGCCCACTAGTGGTCTGGTTATAGGACTTATCCAAGATCTCAGACCTCATCTTCTTCAGAACCACCAGTTGCCAACACTCGCTGAGGCCACTGGGCGTCTCCCACTGACGCTCCAGTAGTCCACTGCAACGAAGAAGGTCCCACTGACTCCACCAGCTTCCGGTCGCAGGGCCCAACCTGGAAACTCCTCCCCATGATGGTCGCACTGCACTCCGCTGCAGCCACTCCAGCACCGATTGCAAATCTGCACCCTCCATCTGCATCCTACCCAGGTCTTCTCCGTCCGACACCGGCCCCATCACTACAGTACAGCAGCATTTCTTCCTGTGATTCCCATTCCTACTACACTGCATGTCGTCTGTCCTTCTGTCTTCTCGCTCACTATTCATCAAGGTTCTTTTGCATTTCTTCAGTGGTGGGTCTTCTGCAGCCTTCTTCTTATCATCCCAACCATTCTGATCCGCAAGTAACTCGAACTGTGCATGGTAAGCTTCCCAAGGTACACTACCATCACTTTCTTGAGGTTTCTTCTTAACTGAATCCCCACTATAGCCATGCACTTCATTGGTTTGGGGCCTAATAACTGAGGCATCATAATTAAGTCCAGGACTTACAACTCCTGCATTCTGATTATTCAGCCCTGTAATGCCATCTGCAGATGCCCGGGATCAGTCAAGATTCACCATACACTGTCCATTCCCTTCATACGCTCCCTGTACACTAACCTGAGGCTCAGCAGTGCAATATTTCTCTACGGCCTCAAATTTCTCACTAATTATCTTCTCATGATTGACTACATGCTTCAACTGGTTATCTACATGCTGTCTGCACTCCATCACTATTTCCTCACTAATTGACTTCAACTGGTCGTCTACATGCTGTCTGCACTCCGCCACTATTCCCTCACTAATCTTCAGCTGGTTGTCCACATGCTGTATGCATTCTGTCACTATTCCCTCGCTAATCTTCAGCTGGTTTTCCACATGCTGTCTGCACTCTGTCACTATTCCTTCGCTAATCTTCAGCTGGTTTTCCGCATGCTGTTTGCACTCCGTCACTATTTCCTCATTAACTGTCTTCAATTGTTCGTCTACATGCTGTTTACACTCTGTCACATTATTGCTTACCTCATATTTCTGCTGCTCTAGCTCGGCATCTACTTCCTCCTTAAGCTGTTGCTGCTCTTCCTTGATTTCCCCCATGAATGCATCTAGCTGCCCTTGCATCCTCGGTTGTACTTTCTTCTGTTGTTCCTCTGATGCCTCTTGAAGTTGCTCATATCGTTCTTTTTGTTCTTCACATTGTGCCTCAAGTTGTTCCCTTTGTGCCTTCACTAGTAGAGTTCGTGCCTCTATTAGTTCTTTGAGTTCTTTCTCTCCTTCAATCATTGCCAGTAGTTGGACACTTCGTGCTTCTAATAGCTACATGATTGCAACCAATGTCACATTGTCTTCCTGCCCTGCTCGGCCTCTTGTCTGGACACCTTGCTCCATGTCGAAGATTAGACTCACTGCAGCCCAGAAATAATAATCCACACTCCTGACACCAGTGTTATGTCCCAAGTCCCCACACTGCCACAGGCTCCAACTGCATTAGTACAGTACAGGAAGGACGTTGCCCACTGAGTTGTTGTTCTTATGGTCAGCCTTTAGGTGTGCAGTACACAAGATCAGCTGAGGCGAAAATAAACACTGGCTCCTTAAAGTTCACTGTCTTTATTTTCCAAATAATTCCACTTAATGCTTTTCAACTTCACTGTTTTCACAAGCACTGGAGCTATACACACTTTATAGATTGCAGTTACACTTAATGTTTAACAACACTTCACAGTTAATACACTTAATGTTTAACAACACTTCACAGTTAATACACTTAATGCTTGCTAACACTTCACTTACTACACAAGTACTGAAAATAATCTTCACTGACAGTAATTACACTTAATACACTTCACTGTCTTCTCATGTTACACTGATATTCAAACTTCAATAACCCGTCACTGTTTGGCACTGTTTTCACAAGTACTAAAAATATACAACCTTCGCCAAAACTGACTGCACTTCACTCAAACTGACTTGACATCCGACTAAACTCCAAACTGACTGACTAAGCTCTTCCCCATCCTTATATAAGCTTGCATTGTTCTAGAAACGTCCACTTCTCCAACATTCTAGGACATACTGTCTTGCATCAGCCCCTATCACAGCAGTTACCAACTATGAGACATCAAAACATGCTAGAGTTCTCACATTACATAACACTCTAAATCATTAACCATACGAACTTAAATTACATAATTTAACAAGCAATTACTTAAATAAAACATTATAAAGAATGAGCATAAAAATAAATGTTTAACTTACGAAATAACTACACTTATAAACACCAGACAAACTGGCAACTCTGACGACTCGTACCGAACCTTACGGAACCAGAAACGTCTCGAAGGTACGAGACTACCTAACTGGCAAATCCACCTTTATAACAATATATATCACTAATATCTGAAGATGTCAAGAACTTGGCAGAGGATTTCATACCAGAATAAAGGCTTTTACATATGAATTGTGTAGTGAATGTAAAGTGAAATTTTTTATGTAGAATGTGATATAATTCTCAGTTCGGTGAGCTGTGACAAATTTGAACGTGTGCATTCGTTTCTGTGTGTGATAACTTTGGAAAAAACAAAGATAATTGTTTTTGTTATGTTTATGATTCTCTTTCCCTTGATGGAAAGTGTAGTGAATGAAAAATGTTCAACTTTATCTGTGAAGGGAATGGAACCTCAAATCAAGTGCAATTAGATATACTTCTGTTCACTGAGTGTAAGAAAAATTTGAAACAACTGAGCATTATTGGAATGTATAAAAATAAAAGAAATTAACAATGCCAGTTAGCGATATAAAACTTGTGTGCGAGTAGGAAATCAGCCATTAATCGACCAAAATATTTTTGGCCTAGTTTTACTTTGAAAATATATAACCATTAAGATATAAGTTATCAAATAGTATATCATGCCAACAATGTTTTGGTAGGATTAATAGCTGATAACTCTTGCTTGTGATTGCACTTAAGTATAAATGCAGTTCACTCTAGTATTTGTGTTGGGAAAAATAAAAATAGTTTGTATGAGTGCTGAAAAAACTGATCTTTGTTCTAATGGAGCACATCTCTCCCATATCTCCCTTCCGAAAGGCAGCCCAGCAGTGAAATCTTTGCAGACTGCTGTCTCAGGTATTGGTGAGTACCCCAAGAAGTGACTTCTTAAAACATGTTTTTCATAGAACAAAACTGAGCCTTTCAAGGCAACATAGTATAATGTGAAGTTAAAAAATGAGGTATATACTATGACTTATTTGTACATCTACTTTATATACTTTTATAGCAATAAACGTTTCATTCAACACTTATGTTGTAAATATGATGGTGCAGGAGATGGGTTAGGTTAGGTTAGGTTAGGATAAATCTGGTTGTTATCCTAAAATTGGTTACAGTAGCCTGAAATAGGATAAAAAAGACTGGGTTGAATTACCAAAAATTATGTTAGGTTAGGGTAAATGAGCACTGATAAACGGTAATTTTTGACGAAAAATGGCATTCTATGATGGCATTCCTCAGTCTCCGCACACAGGTTAGGATAAGTTCGGTTAGGTTAGCATAAAATTGGTTAGGTTAGTCAATAATGGGTTAAGTAAGGTTAGGATAAATAAGTTTGGGTTGTTACAAATATTTAGGTTAGGTTTGGATAAGTAGGCACCGCAAGGGTAATAATTAAGAATTGTATTATAAGAAAATGAAAAACAGTTTGCAGTGCCTGGTATTAAAATGCAATGATGATCTGCTGCTGCCCGAGGCCCATAAACTCCTGGGTTTATGGGCCTTGATGCTGCCACAGGCCCACAGCGCTTCATAGTTTGAACTACGAGCAAAGAACAGTACCTCTTTCATTATATACATTAACGTATGTTATTACCCGTAGCGCTGACTGAACGTTCTATATTTACATGCTTAACATACAAAAGTGGTTAATAAATGTCAATTTTAGGATCATGCCTACTGTTAAGTATTATAAAAAAAAATGACAGTGCATGTCACAACAAACGGCAGGGACGGGCACGAGCTTGGCCTACTGCTCCAGTGCTCGGTAAGGTACAGCCCGCGTGTTTTAATAACCATCTGTTCAGTTCCATACAATGTGTGCATTGCATTTTTAGCAAGTTAAAATATTTTTTATATAAATTATTTACATTATTCTATGCTTTATGGAGGTACAGAGTTACTTTGTTATGAATGATAAAATATAGGGTTTGCGAAAGCCATATGCCACAGAGCTACATACCAGAGTGCGCACGGGGGCCCCTGAGGTGTCGGGACCAGAAGTGAGTTGGCGGCCATCTTACTATGACCACTTGCCACGTCGGTCAGAGAGCGCTCAGCTTACAGCTATAAAGTTGTCTGTTTCATTTCTCTTTTTTTTTTTTTTTGTTACATGGGATATTTACTACGTCGCAGTGATATACAAATACTCATTAAATGCTTCCTTAAGCGATATTTTGATGAATGACTACCAGAAATCATATAAATTCTGTTTAATAAAAGAAGTAAGTACAGGTACACAGAGCAAATTTTTAAACATCAAAGTATCCTACTACTGTATATAAAATTCCCGAATCTTTAAATCAGTCTTTTATGGTTTTCCTGCACTGATTCTATAGTAATGTTGAGTACTGATTACATAGGTACGTATTTTAAAGTAAGAATATTGCCTAATTTTAAATAATATTGTTATTCTCGGTGTGGTGCGAGATGCCACACTGCGCTGCCTGGACGTGTCGCAATCACTCGGATCTTCACGGGAAGAAAAATGGTAAATCTTTTCACTCGTAATGTGTTTCATTATAACTAACATGATCTCGTCGGTACAATTTGATATATACTGGACAAAATAAGTTAGGGATCCTGGGCATTTTGGTTTGCTAAGGTTGTGGGGAATAATGTGTAGTGAAATACCACATATGTATGGACTGAACACACATTTTGTGACTTGACTCCGGTTCACTGTATGCTTCACCACGATTTGCACGTGCTCATGAGCCGCACGATACAAATGTGGTAAACTCTGGGTAGTAGTGTGACGCAGACAGTCAGTCGGCAGACATCACCACGTTATTGTGAAGGTGAACAGCGATTGAATGTGACTTTACTAAAGGCATGCCACCACAAAGACGTCATTTACAGGCAAATGAGCGCAATCAAGCAGTCGGAATGCTTCAGGCTGGACAAACCCAGCGTGATGTTGCTTTCCATTTCGGTGTGTCCCAGTGTGTCATCTCTAGACTCTGGACACGATTTCAGGGGACTGGTACAGTCAATGAGAGGCCTAGGAGTGGCAGACCCCGTGCCACAACGCAACGCCAAGACCGGTACATCGTCACGTTGGCCCGGAGACAGCGGTTTCAACCTGCTCCAAGACAGACTACTCAGTTTAATGTTGCCACAGGCCTGCACATTACGCCCCAGACTTTGAGAAACAGACTGCATGCTGCTAATCTCAGGGCTTACAGGCCAGTACTGCGTCCCAGACTTCTCCCACATCATCGACAACGACGCTTGGAATTCGCACGTCAACATGTGAATTGGGATAGACGACGTTGGGAGCCGGTACTGTTCACAGATGAGTCCCGATTCTGCCTGGACTTCCACGATGGTCGTAGGTGTGTGTGGAGAGAGGCCAGACAGAGATACAGCCAGGCACTGGTGGCTGAACACAATCGGTTTGGGGGCGGCTCTGTGATGATTTGGGGTGGGATCTCTCTGAGGGGTCGCACTGACATGGTAGCCATCAGGAACGGCACACTGACTGCTCTCCGGTACAGGGATGAAATTCTTCACCCAGTCGTCAGGTTGTGTGCAGGTGCAATAGGACCTGATTTCATTCTCATGGACGATAACGCCCGTCCCCATCGTGCTCGTGTGGTTCAGGAGTACCTGCAGAGGGAAGGTATCGAGCGTATGGAGTGGCCTGCTGTCTCACCGGACCTGAACCCCATCGAGCATGTGTGGGATCATCTTCAGCATCAACTTTCCCAGCGTCCAAACCAACCACAGACCCATGATGACCTTGAGAACGCGCTGAGAGAGGAATGGAACAATCTCCCACAACAGAACATTGTGAATCTCATCATGAGTATGCAACGCCGATGCCAGGCTGTTCTGAGAGCAAACGGAGGTCACACCGAGTATTGATGAGCCTCTGGGTCAGTTTTGGAAATGTTCTGTGAAGGTCAAGTTGTCTTTCATGCCAGAGATCTTCACGTCATTCAGTGACATTTTTTTTTGTGCACTATGACCAACAAATCAATAAATGAATTCGGAAGTTCTGATTAACTATTAATGAAAAATGATGTCAGCGTTTGCGTTTCATATATTCTGCCATGTACGAACAAAGGTTTAGTTTGAATCACTGACATAGTCCATGATCCCTAACTTATTTTGTCCAGTATATAATTAACGTCATTTCATATATATTCATGAGTTTGTGTATTTGGCATTAAGAATTGGACAAACGAATAAGAAATCAACATTATACAGTATTTACCCACCAAGCTATATAGCTCTTTACACATACCATGAGATGGCTTGAAGCTTATTTTAATTATGCCATATTACTTATGCTACAAGCCCTACAAGGTGAAACTGGCTGCACAAACACTAAGTTCTAGTGTAGCTGATGCATTGCTTTTTTTGTAGGGATTCATTACATCTCCCACACTGCAGTGATTATCAGGGTACAATTAATTTTTTGAAAACTTCTGATAAACTTTTCGAGAATTCAAGAAACAAATTTGCAAGAGGGATGAAAGCAGCACTGAAGCCTCATACAGAAGCTGAGTCTATGGCCTTCTTGTCTGACGCTTATGAATATTTCAAGTCTATTAAGAACTCTGAGGATAAACCAATAATCAAAATTCCAGAAAGACGCCCTTCATAGGATTCTTGGCTGCAGTTAAGAGCACTATGGCACTTTATAAACAGTATGTTGGACAAGACAAACCACTACAGTACCTTTTAACATACAAACCGTCATAAGACCACCTAGAACTGTTTTTCTGTGCCATTCGTGCATATGGAGGCTTTAGCAGCAACTCTACAGCCCTACAGTTTATGTCAGCCTAAAAGAGACTCCTTTTGCGACACGAGATCAGGTCAACAAAAAGGAATGTCTCTGCGCAAGAAATCACGAAAGTCCTCACATCACCTACAACAAGCAGCATTTTGAAGAGGGCCGTAGAGGATAAAACAGAAGACATTGTGGTTGCTAGGCGATATGAACTGATTCCTCGTAGTCCTGCACAAGATCATGATTATGCAGACTGCCCAAGTTTTTCAGATCTATCTGCTTATAAAGAGGCTGCAGTTAGTTACATTAACGGGTACGAAGGGTGATCAGAAAGTAATGACAGTTCGTGCTATAACATGAAAACCTTGAATGATGGGAGGTAGGGGAGCAAGGAGAGTGCAGAGTTGCCTGTCCTTACGAGTTTGAACTTGTCGCCGTATGCCTGACTTTTCTTGTTTTATTGTTGTGAGTGAATGCTTCACTCTTGTTTTTGCTCTCTGGCCAGAAACATGGATTACTCGAAAGAAGGCTGCAGGTTCTACATTTTTACGAGGTGGAAACTGGGAAAGAAAGCAACAGAGATTCGAGGGGAATTATTACAAGTTTATCCAGACACTACTCCTTCCCATGAAACTGTTTCCCGCTGGATTCGTGCTTTCACAGCAGGAAAAACTGAATTGAAAGATGAACAACGCTCTGGACGCCCCCGGACATCCGTGACCGAAGCAACAACTGTCCGTGCACGGTCCATCATTGACGAGGATCCAACTGTAACTCTTAGGTTCTTAGCCTTGGAGCTTGATATCAGTTATGGGAGTGCATATGACATCGTGCATGAACAATTACACCTGAGGAAGAAGTGTTGTCGATGGATACCCCATGTGTTGACTGATGAGCAAAAGGCTGAACGGGTGAGGATTTGTCGTGTCTGGCTTGCTGAATTTGAACCAAATGGTCCAAAACGGTTCTCAGATGTTGCTACTGGAGATGAGTGTTGGATTTCATTCTTCACAACCCGTGACAAGCAGTCAAACATGGTGTGGTTGGGCGATGAAGACCCTCGACCTCAGATTTTGAAGGAAGGATTTCGCAGCCGGAAACGCCTTTTCACCATCTTTTTCAATTCTCAAGGACCAATATGCGTGGATGTGATGCCTGAAAAGTCCACTATCACAGGCCAATACTACACAGACCAGGTCCTTCCACAAGTCTTGGAACACAAGGCCAACACAGCACCAACCCGCCGTCGGTCTCGCCTTTTGCTGCACCACGACAATGCTGCACCCCACAAAGCTCGCCTTACTATGCAGTACCTGGAACAACAAAGTATAACTCTGCTCCCCCACCCACCCTACTCCCCTGACCTGGCTCCCTGTGACTTTTGGTTGTTTCCAAAAATTAAATCTGCCATCGCTGGGAAGCAATTTCATCGCATCCAAGACTTGGCACGGACCGTCAATTCAGAACTCCGAAGTATACCATCTTCAGAGTACCACGCTTGCTTCATGAAGTGGAGAAAGAGAATGGAACGCTGCATAGAGGTTGGAGGGGAGTACTTTGAAGGAATGTGAGTCATAGTTTGATAGTTCTTCATGCTGATAAAAGTTTATGGACTCACTGTCATTTCTTTCTAATCACCCCTCGTACGTGGTGAGGATGGTAAAAAGAAACATTGCATGTCCAGAGTGTGTGTCTGCATTAACAACCAATCTTGCAGAAACAAAGGACATTGATGAAAGTTATGCATTAAGGATGAAGGTGGTTTGATAAAGCCATCCAGATATGTGAAAATCTGTAGAGCAAGTGAGAAAATCATTCAGAAAATGCTGAAAACTAATGAGAAACTGTTGTATCACATGCCAAGATTTCCATCTGCAGTTGCATACTCTGTTTTAAAAGAATTTGGTACCACTGCTTTTCCAACACGATTCACCTCTGTTTGATTGAGAACTTGATGACAACATTTGTTTTATTTGATTAAAGCAGTGGTATTTGCATATTGTAAAATACGTATGCATCACATGGCAAAAAAAAAAAAAAAAGTTCTGAAATAAAAAGTCATTATGTTAGGAAAACACTGTCCAAGTTGGTATTGTTTAAGAACCAGTAAATCTTTTTCATACATGATTTATGAATAAAATGCTAAGGTTTTTTAGTAATTGTATTGTGTGTGTGTGTGTGTGTGTGTGTGTGTGTGTGTGTGTGTGTGTGTGTGTGTGTGTGTGAGAAAGAGAGAGAGAGGGGGGTGGGGAGGGAGGGAGGTTAACTGGCTTATACTCTGGCTCAATAAACTATTGGAATAATTTTGTATCATTATCCAACCATATTCCACAGGCTACAATGCCAACCGTATTCCACAGGCTACAATTCTAAACTACAAGAAACGCCGGTAAATGTGGATAGAAATCACCGTAAACGTATGTAACGGGAGTTCAAGGTGCGCGCCAGAGTGCGTGCCAGTGGTCACACTAAGATGGCCGCCGGGCAAGGCTCGCTAGTGGTGACATCCCTCACCCGCCTTAGAACACAGGGACATGCACTCTATATGTATAACTCTGTGTATCATGCCCCCCGTAAAGAAATATTGGAACAACTCCTACAAATTGAGGGAAGTCTTTCTCTACTTAGCTTTTAGCATACCATTTTGATATAGGGCCCTCAGGAAAGGCCCTACGTGAGCTGTAGGCATAAAGCCGTTAGCCATTTTGCGGGTGATAAGTTTTTAAAAAGTTTTCGGTTCCACGACACATCGGCTTTTCTCCCCTTTTCCCTCCCACTGTGTGCTCCAAAATAGTGTATTCATAGCTTATTTTCACCACCCAAACATTTTTAACTTTTCCCTGAAGTCCAATTAATTTTGAGGCTGTAAGTGCATATGTACGAGGAGGATGGAAGGTTTAAAGAGGATGGAAAAAACACAGAATATAAAGGAGAAGTGTAGGAACAATTGGGTCAATATGGATTGGAGCAGATAGGGGATGTAGGAATATGGAATGAAACAAACCTGAAATTTAGAGACCTAAACCAGATGGGAGGCTTGGAAAAAATATCCCAATATTAGGACAAGGGACTGACATTAATATGGGAGAAGGGGATAGGAGCTGTGAACAAGGCACTGAAATGCCATTGGACAGGGCAACATGGAGGCGATTTGTTTGTGGCCATTTCTTACAGGATAGAGTCATCAGCAGTAGTTAGATACTGGTAGATATTCTTGTTTTGGAACTGTTAGATACTGATAGATATTCTTGTTTTGGAACCAATTAATTTAGGTAGATCTGGGTGATTCGATGAGACATAATGAGCATGAAGACAGTGGTTGGGGAGAGAGTAGACAGAAGGAATGGGTGTGCCAGTATGGATATGCAAACAGGTAGACAATACAGAGTTGGAACAGGTGAGGAATAAGTAGAGGTGTGGGTTGTGTAATGAAATAATATAGGTTTCAGATACGATTTACTTTCCTCAGTATAGCAGGGGAGGGCAATGATGGTTCAGACCTTTAAAAAAAAAAAAAAACATAATTCAGGTTTAAGTAGTAGAGTAACCTGGTTTATGTTAAAATGTTGCCAACTTATTTGGCTCTTTAGGCTGATAATATGAAACTCCTAGCTCTTCAGCTTTCAGCTATAGTAAACACAAGTGACAAAATCGTCCAAACCACTGCCCTCACCTAAATGTTTGCAGAAAATGGCGCCTATGTTCTAGGTTAGATACCAGGTAAAGGCACATAAGAAGGTTTGCTTCGCAAAGCAGTAACGCATTTTTCGTTTGACACACACTGTCATTTTATATTTTTATTTTTCGGTCACCTTTTGACATCGGCGTATCGGTTCATACTGAATGAATTTTTTTCTCGTTTGGAAAGATTGCCAGCGAAGCCCAGCTAACCAAGACTTCCAGCAGCACAAGGACAGCCAACTGACTTGTAGGTGCGGTAAAAAAAAAAAAAAAAAAAAAAAAAAAAAAAAAAATTTCCCAATGATGCAGATGTTCAGAACTTAATTGAGGTATCTCCGGGAACAGATTTTCATTTCTGAGAATAGATCACATCTTGGTTCATGTTGAAACGACCTAAAGCCTTGTACAGCCTATTTTAGTAGTCTCATGCATACATTCAAGCCAGAAATCTTGGTTTTTAGTAAATGTTTATGTAAGTAAAGGATATGCATATGTTCGTGTCCATATGTCTTTTTCTTGAGGGGCTGGGGGAATTTGTGTGATGAACCAATATTTGTCCTTTATTTTACAACAGCTTCCACCTACCCGATCACTGTCTACTGCCATAGAGGGAGATCTTGAGGTAGCAGTCACATTTTATTCAATTTTACATTACTGGACAGTTGCAGTTAAATACTGGAACATAACCCTTAGTAAATACTGGAACATGACCCTTCATCAATATTGGTTTTATGCAATATTGGCTAGGGTGAGAATTAACAAGTCAGCTTTGTTGATAGATTACAATATCTGTAACCTGTAATTTTATTGTTGCCTCCTCTTCACCCCGCCCCTCAACCTCTATACAAAGAGGAAGCACGTTGCTGGCCAAGCTAAGAAAACCATTGGAAAAGACATGAAAAAGTTACTGTGCCTGTACGAGGAGGAGAAGAGAGTGAAAGAGCGAGCAGCAGAAGAAATACAGGGAATCCAAGAGGCCAGTGAGAAAGAGGCCAAGATGCTGATGGCCATGAGGAGATCGATGAAGGCAAGAGCCAACCAGGCTACAAAAAAATAGTGAGACAAGGAGATGACTGAGAAAGAGCAGCGGTGGAAGAAAACAAATCAACTGCCCCTTCCCCACTTGTACTTCCCAGGTGGTCAACCTTCGCCAGCACATCAGAGCTATGCACCCTGCTCTGGAGAAGGAGGAAGTCAAGGCACTAGTTCAGCGGGCTCTCGGGAAGGAAAAGCAGTAGGAGGAGCCTGACCAAGAAGTGGGGGAAGACAGTGGAGGAAGGGCAGAAAGGGAGGGTGATGTGAGTAATGGGGACACTGGGGAACAACCCTGCAAATCTGCTGAGGCTGAGCGTCTGTCATTCCCATTGCTGCAGTCCTATGCAAAAAAGATCCAAAGAAATATTCAGTCATCTGTGCCCAAAAAAGAAGTTGAGTGCCATCTGTGTGATAAGGTGAGCATATTATTCTTTAAAAAAATGGTGGACAATATTTTTCAGAGAGTGGTAAGCATAATATTCTGTGGTGAGAAAGGTGACTGTGTAAACCATTATCATTCTAATATTAACCCATAAAATGACCTATCACCTCTTTTCAGGTCATCCGCCAGATCGAACACCATTTGGCAAAAGTGCAGGGGATGTCACGGGGGACACTGCAGTTTTATAAACACAGCGATCTTATGAGGAAGAAGAGGGGACCACAGGGCCGGAAGCGCCCCCCATACATCGGAGGGAAGAATAGCCTTTTGGGCAAGAATTTAGAACAATTCAAAAAATTCTTAGAGAGTGCCGATGGGGGACGACACAGGCCCCTGATCGGGAGGTCGGGCAAGGATCAGTTCTACTCAACGCACTGTGTCTGCAATAAAATCAGACAGACATAACCACAGCAGAACTACTTAGCAACTATTCTTCATTATCGAGCGAGGGAGGCTTCCTGCATGCATCGAAGGGTCTCAGAAAATCGTCCACCTTAATGCATTATATTCAGAGCTTTGTGCTCTATTTGCACTTCATAAGTTTTACATGTGATGATGAAGTGCTAGAGCATTAAAAGTAAAAATCATTGCCCAGAACTGGTAATATATAAATATATTTTTAATCTTTCTCTCTCTCTATTTAGATATATATATATATATATATATATATATATATATATATATATATATATATATATATCCCTACGTGTCACGTGGGTTGGTGGAGGATTAGTGCCCCTCCCCATAAAACAAATAACTCTAAGCCCTTGGCCACCCCAATTGGGATTATGGCGTCTGGCAATGAATGAAAAAATGAATATATATATATATATATATATATATATATATATATATATATATATATATATATTTATAGTGTGTGTGTGTGTGTGTGTGTGTGTGTCTGTACAAAATCTGATACAGTGTTTTATACTGAAGCCAAACATAAATACTTCGTCATTCTAAGAATATTAACTTTTAAAAAATACTACTTGGACAGGATAAAATCACAGACGAGAGGAGGGTCCTGAGGCTGCCTCACTGGCAGCTAGAAAACAAAAAGTTATGCCGGTGTCGGAATACTGGGCGTTCTTCAAGAGCTCGTACTACAAAAAGCTTCTGAGGGAGGCAGTGCAAGAGGGTGACGAGTTGGTGACAGTGGGGAGGGCATCCCTCCTCCGCAATCTCCTCATGGTGACAGCGGCATTGAAGGAGCTTATAACCTTTTCCCTTCTGGAGGCCTCCTCGCCCACTGAGACAGAGGAGGAGGGAATGGTGGCATGAGTACTTTGCCTTGATGATTTCCTTAAAATATTACATATGAGTAAACAAACAGTGGTGAGACTGAGCATTTTCTTATTAATGGTTATTGCACATGATTTGGTATCATTCCTTGATGGATATTCTTTTTTCAGCTACCTCGTCTCAGAACACAAGATGGCACGTAGTGGCAGTCAGTGCTATCTTGTGTTCTCAAAGGAAGAAAAGACTGCACTGACATCGCACTTGACAAAGTACAGGAAACTCCTGACACTTATTAACGCTGAATGGGAGCAGGACCCAATTTTTCCAGTGACAGTGCTGATGGCCACGGGGAAGGTGGATCTTGACGGGCCACATTTGCGCCTCTCGTTCACCGGGGTGAATAAAATCCTGGGAAGGACCTTTAAGTCTGCTTGCCCATAGATCAAGAAAACATTGTCCTCAAGCGTGGCATGATACAGCGTAAGGACCAACATCACCCTCATGGGTGTCACTCATGAGTAGTTAGATGACGTTTCAGCTGCCATGTCGCACACCCTGGGGACAGCGGAGAATACTACAATCAAGCAGTGCAACTCCCACGGATCATGAAGGGGATGAAGGTCATTGCCAAAACGCAGGAAGAAGACTTCTCGTCAAGGTGCTGCTGCTTCTGGCAAGTCATCGGATGCCACCCACTATGACCCACCCCCTATGAACGTCTCAGAAGACCTTTTTGTTAGTATTTTTTGTCTGACTATGAATTATATTACTACATACATTTGAGCTTAAAGTGTTTATTATGAAGACCTTTTTGTTAGTATTTTTTGTCTGACTATGAATTATATTGCTACATACATTTGTGCTTAAAATGTTTATTATGAAATTACTTTCAGGCTAAGCCAAGTAAATTTTATTCCTTCAGCCATCCGACACTGAGGAACCTGCGGGAGTTGCCGAACCCCTTTTCCCTGCCCAGGCCACCAGGGAGACAGTGATGACCTGGCCTCAGAGAGGGGCCCTAGTCCACCTCTTACGTTTACATGGCCAACTGAGAGACCAGGAGAGCCAGCCTCTCCAGCTCCCACGGTGAATGATTTTATACTGAGTTCAGTGGTTTGCAAAATACAGACAAATCTTGTGCTTGGATACAGCAAATAATCAATCACCTCTCCTTTAAGAAATACCCACCATGAAAGCACCATCCACAGTCTCTCATGTAGAAAAGGGGACTGCGTACTAACATGATTCTGTTGCATTTGCTTATGTCTAATTTCATTTACCCCTTTCTTCCATCCACAGCCCTCGCCTCATCTGTCACCATTACCAGCAATGGAGGGAGGACCACAAGACCCCAGCCCACCAGCAGTGTGGGTCAGCCCCAAAGCACCAGCTACGCCACAGGCAGAAATGGAGTTCCTGCCAGAGGGCTGGGGAGTCTGCCTCCCCATTGCACTCTGTGAGTATTCTGTATTTTTTAATTAAATCGATTTCATTCCATGTGATTTCACCAACTCCTCCTTTGCACCCACAGCCCTCGCCTCAGCCGGAAGGACCTGTGTTGATGGAGGGAGGACCACAAGACCCCGGCCCAGCAGCAGTAGGGGTCAGCCCCGAAGTGCCAGCTGCCCCACAGGCAGAAATGGAGATCCTGCCAGAGGACCGGGGAGAATCTGCCTCCCCATCGCACTCAGTGAGTTTTCTAAATTTTTAAATTGAAATAATGATATTTATCGACTTGGATTTCTTTCCCCGTAATTTCACTAACTTCTCCCTTGCACCCACAGCCCTCACCTCAGCTGGAAGACCCTGTGTTGATGGAGGGAGGACCACAAGACCCCGGCCCAGCTGCAGCAGAGGTCAGCCCCGAAGTGCCAGCTGCCCCACAGGCAGAATTGGAGATCCTGCCAGAGGGCCAGGGAGAGTCTGCCTCCCCATTGCACTCAGTGAGTTTTCTAAACTTTTTTAGCTGAATCAACCCCTTAAGCGCAGGCATGTCGGAGGTGGTCCGTGCACCTCACGCGGGGATATTCGCCCTCAGACTGACTTTTTAAAAATATTTGCCAAAAATCAGTTATTAGTCCTAGAATATTATAATTAAATATGCGTATGGCACATAGGTTCAGCTTTCTTCTGGGATGTTTGTTGAGCCTTCGTCGATTGCTGTAGGACTTGTGGAGACTTCTGAAGTTGGGTAACGAAGTCTCCACTTTACACTTCCCGACACCCCTTAATATGATTACCACAGCCTTATGTTATCACTAGAAACACTATTCTATGATTTTCAAGTAGTTAGGAATCCATACACCAAAAAAAAAAAAAACACTGTGAAAGCAATGTAAATTATAAGCGCGTACCAGCTTCCCATCCGCGTTTGTTCCCCGCTGGTATACTGTCATTTATTATTCATTAACACAGTCACACTTTATATTCCTAGTACATTATTACATATATATATATATATATATATATATATATATATATATATATATATACAGTATTTATCTATAAGTTTCCTTCAGTAATAGTAGATTATTTTCACTCCAGGCATTAACTTTCTCGTTCAGTGAACTAGCGCAGAGAGCAAAGCTTTCACTGTCATTACTCCAAGTATTTGTACTCATATTCTTATATTAGTAATTATTTACATTTCTATTTTATTTACTCTATGCTATACACTGTCACTTCCAGTAACTAAGGGCTCCTTTCCCTTGGAGCCAGGATGAACTTGGGACATTGAAGTGCTCGTAGTTTATCCCCATTTCCTCCACTGGCTCATCACACGATTCACCAGAAAGATTGTAGTCACTGTCCATCATCATCATGGATAAATTAGCCAGTTCACACTCCACAGCAGAGTCACTTAGTCCTTTACCCCTTCCCACACGAGGTTTAGTAGGGGTAGAGGTCACAGGGCCCTCTGGAAGAGGCGGAAATGGAGAGGCGCGAGTGCTAGTGCTTTCATCTCAAGAGACAACACTGAACTGAATGACGAGGTGATTATGGGGCCGCCAAGGGCTGACAACGCCAGCAAGGTGACAGCTGCTAATTTATATGCTGTGAAATGATTGGCAGAAAATCTAGACAATACATAACAAATTAGGCAGTTCCAGGTGAAAGTAAATATCACTTAGGCTTCTCCCTTCCTTTCTTATAAACTGTATATTTTTATTATGAGAACAGGTCATACAGCATATTTTAAGGGAAAATAAACAGAGAAAATTAGCGAACGAGTGCACATGGGGTGTTGCCAGGTGATAATTAGCCAATTCCAGGAGTATGGCACTATCAATTAACTTTTTTCTTTTTTATATACTGGTATATTATTTTGTATAAGATTAAAGCATAGGGCTCATTACAATGGATGAAATGAATGGAAAAATCCGGGCAAAATTTGCCTAGTGTGGCACAGCTGGGACAGGAGGGAGGAGAGGGTTATGGAGGGGAGGTAGGGAGCGGAGTCAAGAACGGGAAGAAATGGCTAAATTGTCATCAATGGATGGGAGTACAGATGACAATAGCAGCACTGACTATTGTTAGACACTGGCAGTACTGACAGATGATACAAGCAAGCACTTCAAAACCCTGGCGAATTCAAAATAACACAATCGCAAAATAGACGCCCCACGGCATGATCCACTGCACCCGAGCGTCACGAAAGTGACTCCCTGCAGTTAAGGGGTTAATGATATTTATGGACTTGGATTTCTTTCCACGTAATTTCACTAACTTCTCCCTTGCACCCACAGCCCTCGCCTCAGCCAGAAGACCCTGTGTTGACGGAGGGAGGACCACAAGACCCCAGCCCAGCAGCAGCAGGGGTCAGCCCCGAAGTGCCAGCTGCCCCACAGGCAGAAATGGAGATCCTGCCAAAGGACCGGGGAGAGTCTGCCTCCCCATTGCACTCAGTGAGTTTTCTCTATATTTTGAATAGATTTACTAAAAATTTTTGTTTGATTTTCTTTCATCTATATTTCATTTACCCCTCTTATCATCGACAGCTCCCTACCCCATTATCAGTGAGATGGACGATGGAACAGGACTGAGGAGAGCCATCAAACTTGGTGGTACAATCTACTATTTATTTTCCCTCTCCCTGTCTCCATCAGAGAGTTATCTAACCAATTATGTTCTCTCTTCCTGAAAATCTTGATCATGTCCATACACCAGCCTCAATAGCTCTCAATTTTTCTTTCAAGACCGGCCTTCAACACCTGATTCAGCAATGCCACCACCACAGGAGGTGCCAATAAAAACGTCACCAACCATTTCCACAATAAGTATTGCATCATCTCTGGTGCAAGGGCACAGTTCAACTGCTTCAGAGTTTGTGAGTTACTCTCTGTTGCTATTTAAACAATTGGTCTGTTTAATGATTTTTGGTTATATGTTACTTGCTTTTTGGAAATGATCGTTTACTAACTTGATCACTTTTCTCTTTTTCTTTCTTTTCAGTCCGAGTCCTACGCTTCAGTCAGCAATCCTCTGTAAGTTTTTCCCTCCAGTCTTGTCTGGATAATATCAAAGGAACAAAGATATATTACATTTACCAATTAAATTTATTTCGACTCAAATTTCTTCATTACAGGTGTCAGGTGGAACTGTCGAGAAGGCGGCCGAAAATGTCCTTGAGTGATTCCCACATGAACATCCTAACACGGACAGTGAAAACAATGGTTAAAACCATGAGAAGAGGAGAATATGAGGAAAGCAAAAAAGGATCCATTGACATTGTTGTAATCAGAAAACTCCTGAACAATTCAGAATTTGATATATATACACACAATTTCTTCACAGATATAAAGTTAGAAAAATTATGCAAATACTAAAGTGCCTCAGTAAGAGTTAATGGGAATGGGTCCCTCTTCATGGCCTTAAGTCTAATATTTCCCCTAAGTCTATCACTCTCTTTTTCTGCCTTCATCCTTTCCTATATATCCTCTTACTAAAATATTTTCCTCTTTACCTCCCACATGAAGCCGTGGACGTGGCTGGGGGGCTCAAAGTTTCCCCTTCTGCAATCAAAGGTTGTAGATAGCGGATGACCAAAGGTGCTTCAACCTTTCTTTTAAAATTCTTCAACTTTAACCATTACAGTTATCAGGTTAATAACTAGTGTGATATTTTACCCCCAGTTCATGATAAAAAAAAATATTTCTTCCCTCAGTGACTGATAATGATTTCAATCCTCTATGCAAGGAATGGATAATTTTCTTCTCAGCATTAATAATATCTTGTTTCTTTTTTAACATTCTGATTATTTTGTTTCCATTTATGATAAAACAAATTCAAAAACATTTCTCACCAGTGACTGACTTCACTTCTGTATACCTGGAATGGATCATTTTCTTTTCAGCATCAAAATTATCTGGTTCTTTTTTTATGGTGGCAGTTATTCCAATATATGATAAAACAACTTTAAAAAATATTTCTTCTTCAATGACTGTTCTCACACATATATGCCCTAAATCGATCATTTTCTTTTCAGCATTTGAGATTATTCCTTAAGTTTCTTTTTTACTTGTTTGATTTTATTAACAATTTTATTAAAAAAGAATGTCAAAAGTTATCTCTGCCTCAATGACTGATTTTAGGAAATGACACAAATTCATGCATCTGAAGAAAAGTTTGCTAAACATATTACCTATAAAACTGAGCCAAACTTTGAATTCAGAAAATGTAAAGACCTGAGTAAGTTGCTGTTAATCAAATGCACATGAAATACCTTAGTATTTTGTTGGAAGTACTAAGAATTGTCATCCCTAAAAAAAAAAAAAAAAAAAAAAATATGTAGCCAAGACTAAGTTTCAAGAATGATACATTTACATTGCTAGGATTCACCTTATGTAGCCGTGGGCTGTTCTCTCGTTCTGATACATTACCAAGATACATTAGGATTTTTAGTTGTGACTTGACACATGGATTCTGAGACATAAGAATCTGTCAAGTCCCAAGCCATGAAAAAATTTAGACCTGTTACATAAGACACTTTTCATGCGACATAAGACATGTTCATGGTCTGTGACCTTAGCTGGCCCCATGTAAAGGTTTGTGTCAACCTTGTTGACAAATCTAATGTAAGCTACATTAGATCAGCCATATTCGATGCCGAACATTGGCACCTTTTGGGGCTATTCCTGGTCTATTTGTGTTCAAGTGCCACATTACAGGAGAATTTGCTACATAAGTGGTCTAAACCTGGTTCAAATCCCTGGGACATGCCAGATCTAATGTAGCCATGACCATACTAGACCACATGAACATTGTCCCTTTGAACAAGGTAAAGTCCCGCAAAGTTGCGAGACAGTCCAGATACAGACGGGCGACACAGTCCAGAGACACTTTGGAGACATGGCAAATTTGTCTCTGGATTGCTCTAGAGACTCGTTGCGTAGACGGACGCTAGACATTTTCTGCTGACTTTCTCGCTGGACTGTTGCTAGACAATCAAGAGACAATCCATATGGTATATACGTTTATATATATATATATATATATATATATATATAGAGAGAGAGAGAGAGAGAGAGAGAGAGAGAGAGAGAGAGAGAGAGACACACACACACACACACACACACACACACACACATATATATATATAATATATATATATATATATATATATATATATATATATATATATATAATATTATATTACAAATATATATATATATATATATATATATATATATATATATATATATATATATATATATATATATATATATATATATATATAGAGAGAGAGAGAGAGAGAGAGAGAGAGAGAGAGAGAGAGAGAGTATTTGCCAAAATCAAAAAGTGGAATCACTCCATCCATCCATCATCCGATCCTACGCCTTTCCCCATGAGAAGCGTAGGAGCCCGAGGCTATGCAAGTTGGTCCTGACTTTCTAAATGAGAGTGACCAGCTCGCACTCATCCCTGAGAGGCATTACATGAGCAATAAACCCCAACCATCCCTCGGATATAAACCTTCACCGGCTCCAATCCTATTGGAGTGCCGTAATTACCCTCTAAACCACCAAGGCACCAAAATTTGGTTATATGGTTACCACTCAGCGTAGTAAATGGTTTTCCCTGGTGTACAGGAAACCATTTGGCTTGTCACTCAAGTGTTGAGTCACTCGTAGGCAGAAGGACGAGGGAAACAATGAAGGAAAGAAAGATAAGAGGATGGAAGGAAAGAAGGGATGGAGGAGAGGAAAGGGCAGACACCCAAAGAGCAGCACTACATCAGAGTGAGTGGATGGTGAGCGCCTACTTCCCACTAGTGGAATCACTAAAGCTAATAATTATGTCATGATTGAACCATATATGTACGTAACACAATTTTTCAACGATGTGTGTAAAACATGTGTAAATATATCATAATTATTATTATTAATACAGACCCATATACACATACAGTATAATCTTTCAACGATGATGTACAACTTTTTTATGCAAAATTACAGTAGAGTATGTAACAGACTCCATAATTATTTTAGGATTGAACCACATGTATATATAATTATTTCAATGTATGTACAACTGTTATTCATAAATAATGTTAAAATATGTGAATATTGACGCCTCCATAGCAGAAGGGCGTGCATTTGTAAAAGCAAACCTTTAAAAAAAATAAAAAATAAAAACGTCATCCGTTGCCAAATCCCTTGCACGGGGCAACTTGGTATATTGTCTCCCATATCTAGTGGGAGACAAGGCCTAACAACCGAAATCTTGTCTCCTGGGCTGTCGTGTGACAGTCCAGCTGACAGATTTAGATTTTCCTGAGATGCAGTCGCGCAACAGTCTAGTAACACTGTCGCGCGACTTTTGCTTTGGATAAAGTATCTTGGTGTGAACGTGACCCAAGAGACAGTGTCTAGCGACTGTTTGCAGAGACAAATTTATATTTTTCCTGAGACAGATGCGAGACGGCCCCAGAGGCCATGTTGCGCGACTTTGTATCTTGGTGTGTACGGAAGAAAGCTTAATACTACTACTTACTGATGGTAGGCGAGGTGGGCAGAAGCGCTGAGTGAGACGGGTGAGTGGAGGGGATGGGGTGGGAGGCTGGTTGGACAGGGTGAGATATGCTTTTGATGGATGGGTGGGTGGTTGGATGGAAAGGCGGGGTGAGCAAAGTGGGTAGTTAAGAGAGTGGTGTCGAGTGTAGAGAGTGGGGTGGCTCTGGTAGGTGAGTGGAAGAATGGGGTAGTGACTAAGTGGGTGAGTGAGTGAATGGGGGTGGGTTTGGGTGGTGTGGGTGGGTGAATGGGTGGGAGGTGGGAAGGTGTGTGGGTAGGAAGGTGGGAAGGTTGAGGTGGGTGCGAGGTGTGGGTAGGAAGGTGGGAAGGGTGAGGTGAGTGCGAGGTGTGGGTAGGAAGGTGTGGCAGGGTGAGGTGGGTGCAAGGTGTGGGTAGGAAGGTGGGCAGGTGAGGTGGGTGCAAGGTGTGGGTAGGAAGGCAGTGGGCAGGAGTGAGGTGGGCAGGCTGAGGTGGGTGGGAGGTGTGGGTAGGAAGGTGGGAAGGGTGAGGTGGGTGGGAGGGTGTGGGTAGGAAGGTGGGAAGGGTGGGAGGTGGGTGGGAGGTGTGGGTAGGAAGGTGGGCAGGGTGGTAGGTAAGTGTGCGGGAGGGGCAGGGGTGGGTTTGTGGGTGGGAGAGGGGGCAGGGGTGAAGCAGGGGGAATGGGGGGTGGGTTGGGGAGGGATAGTGTAGAGCAGTGGTCAGGGTGGGTAGGTGGGTGGACGGCGTGGGAGGGGTTGGATGAGTGAATAGAATGGGCAGGTGGGGGTGGACTGGGTGGGTAGGTGGGTGGACTGGGTGGGTAGGTGGGTGGACGGCGTGGTCGGGGTGGGGAGGGTGGGCTTTGTGCATGGGTGGGTGAATGTGTAAGCAGATGTGTGGGTCGGTGAGTAGATGAGTGGGGGGGCTCTGTGTGTGGGGTGGGGTGAGTAGATGAGTAGATGAGTGG